>NW_024534344.1:0-22404 GCF_016097555.1 Gigantopelta aegis
TTGTAGTTCAATTAAGATACGTTCTTGCCCAACTTAGTAGGAATGACCAAGATAAATTCCCCATATAGGAGACAATTATTCTCAATAGTAAATTCATCTTGATTATAAACTGGATTAAGACTACTATCAAAATTGAAAGGCAACTTGATTTAGTATAACAGAAACATGACCTAATATAGGGCCACAAGAGTAGCTTGTTGTAACTCTTGCTGTCACAAGCAATGAGTGAATTTGTATAATATAATTAAAATGGTTGGTACAGATAAAAAAGCTATGTTAAAGGGTATTGCTAAGGGTAAACATGATAACATGTCAGCATTACTATGCTGTTCCGGTGGAATGATATTGTACATTGTAATAATATAATCATGCTGACTACAGAATAGCCAATCTCTGAAGACTAGCAGCTGCTAAAGAAGGTATCCCCTTTTTAGGACTGAATATGGATGTTAGTGGATTGTGATCAGTTATAATTGTAAAATTCCATCTATATAAGAAACTTGTGAACTTTTTTATACCAAAAGTAAGGAAAAAAGCTTCCTTATCTAGTTAGGAATAGTTACATTCACTTGACAATAATGTACAGGAAGAAAGAGCAATAGGTTTTTTCAATCCACTAGGCATGACATGTGAAATGACAGCACCAACACTATAGTAGTTTGACACATCATCTGCTGGACAGGTCTGCGTTTGTAGTGAACTAAAACATCAGAATCAAGTAAGGGGGACTTACTTTATCAAAGGCTTTCTGACAGTTATAAGACCACTTCTATTTAACACTAATACATAAAAGTTGATTAAGACGGTTTGAAGCACTGGGGGGGGGATGAGGCTAAATTACAAATAATTTACTGTAGTAATTAAGTAAACCAAGGAAGGATTGTAATTCATGAACGTTCCTAAGTGATGGAGCATTAACAATAGCATTCAACTTATTCGTGGGCTTGTGGATTCCGTGGAGCCTACACAATGTCATAGGTATTCCACTGAGTCACTGAGAAATTTGCATTGGCTGCTTTCCACAGAACTCTATAAAATTGTAAACTAACATAACACTTCAAGACTCTTCAAATGGGCCTTTTGAGTTGCTGCTCCAGTAATTAAAATATTGTCAATGTAAGATAGAACATTGGTATGCCCTCAAGGATAGTGTCCATAGTTCGTTGAAACAGAGAGCAAGAGCATGTGACATTTCAAAGGAAAGGGGGTGTACCTGAATATACCTATTTGAGTAGTAATTGTTACATACTTGCGAGAATCAACATCAAATAACATATGCTGATATGCTCTTGACGAATCAAATTTCAAAAATTATTGATCACCAGTGAGAGTAGCAAACAAACTCCTCAGAAAGTAGGGAGAGGGTTATTGATCCACTATTAGAGACTGATTAATGGTGTCTTTATAGTCACTGCATATTCAGATTTTGCCCACTTTCTTTGGAATGGCATAATAGGAGCTGCCCAATCACTATTTGTAACTTTCCTGAGAATTCCAGCATTGTCAGGCTCTTTTCCATTTCTGTCTTGAGTGTAAATGGTATGGTACGAGGACTAAAAATGAGGTTTTGCATCAGAACAAAGTTTAATTTATCTTTAAATATATTGATAGTCCCTAATGCATCTTAAAAATATCTGAATATTGATCAAGGAGAGGTTGTAACAATACCTCCTTACTGACTGTAGTTGATGTAAAAATGTCCTCCAATCAAACCTTAATTCTTCAAGCCACTCATATCCAAGTAAATTACGGTACATCTACCTTCAATGATGTAAAGTGTGAGAGACTTGTTTTGACCATTACGTTGAATGTTAGCATTGAACACTCCTAATAAGTGTCTCTTTTCCTAAGTATTTCTTTTAAGAATAGCTAGAGAGTCAGATAGAGGTACATCTGGAAAGACTGACCTCTTCATACTTTCTGAAATTATTGAAACAGAAGCCCTTTTGTCAATCTCCAAAAACAACTCAGTGTATTAAATAAAACAGTAACTGTTAATAGGTTAGGAGAGCCTCCTACCCATGACAAGAATATCCAGTTCCTGTTTCTCGGGAGTAGTTTTGTCATCATCAATCCGGTTTTAAAGCACGATTACAAGTAGAAGTAGCAATCATGGGTTGGCCACATCTTTTTGACCTACAAATGGTAGCAATTTAGCCTTTTTCTTTTAACATTTAAAACAAGTTGCATCTTTTAAATGACAGTCTCTTTGAGAGTGGCTGCACCTCCCACAGACTTATAATAAGTGTCCTCAGATGCAGGTGGTTGCATGACTAATATGTTTAGCAATGTCTTGAGTCTTCAGACCTTGTATAATTTTCTCAGCATTTTCAATACTTTGAGCTATTGCAAGTGCTCAAGTAAAAGTCAGGTCAACTTCAGACAATAACCACTTTTGTGTTGCTTTATGCCACAGGCCACAAATGAACCGATCTCTTGAAACTTCATTGAGATATGCTATTAAGTCACAATTTGTAGAGAGTTTCTTCAATGTAGCTATCGTACTCTGCCACAGCCTCAGTTGCTGACTGATTCCAACAATGAAATGAAAACACTCAGCTACATTAACAGTTTGGGTTCAAATTGTTTCTTTAACGCAGACACCATTTGTTGTACATCTTCTCCTGAGGCTTGGTAGGAGATAAAATATCACGTAAAATGTCATACGTCATCCCACAAATAAGGCTGCTGCCTTCTTGTCCCATTAGCGTGAAGAAAAAGTTCGATTCGTTCTAAATAATCAGGGAGGTGGTGTTTGGTGTTGGTAGCAGTAAATTGTAGGATTCCAAGCAGTTTTAGTTTTAGTCTCAGATCAAGTCATGTTACTTCTATTTGTATTGGTTTTTCAACTATTGTCAGCATAACTTGTGTGTATAGATCTCCTAATTGTTCTGCCCAATATGATAGCAACTTACTAGAAGTTCTCAAAAATTATCTCAACTGGATAATCACATTTTTCTTGGTGACATTACAAACATTAATTGGCATATCCTTTCAGCTCCATCTCTTGAGGCAGCTCACTTCTGTAATTTTGTTCTTCATTCAATCATTGTCAGCTCATTGAATAACCAATGCACTCAAATGGCAATATCTGGGATCTAATTTTATGTGACAATCTTAATTTAATCTCTAACTTATCTATTTCATCAAGATGTTGTACTCATTCACTAAAGTTGATCTTCTTTTAATTTCTTTAAGGTCTGTATGAAGTCACCAGAGTCAAAACCTTAACACTCAATTTATTTACAATTATAAGAAAGCCAATTATGAGGATTGTCAAATTATTTAGATTCAATTGACTTTTCTAGTTGTTTTGATTCTGGTGATCTGAATGTCACATGGAACTCTATTTAAAGATATTATTATCAACACTGCAATTGACCTTTCTATTCCTAAAACTAAGCTCAAATACCACCCTTCACCAAAGTTGTATAACTCTTCACTTGTTACATTCTGCTAAGAAAAAAAGCCAGAGTAGATCCATCTCCCCATACTTTATCAAGATTTCATTCTCTTGAAGACTTATTTGAATGAGATCACTGATGCAAAAGAGCGCTTATGAAGTAATGACATCACATTGTCTTCTAGTAACCAAGAAGACCATTGTTTGAGTATCTCAATACTTGTCTAGCTAGTTCTAAGGATCCCATCAGTACAATACGTCATAACTCTATACCCATATCAGATAACATTCAAAAGGGTATAAATTTTTAATCAGTATTTTAATTCAATTTTTACCAAGCCAGTTCAAAGGATGTAATCCAGTTTACTCATGCTCTGAGTTTCAACTCAATTAGTTCCTACAAAAGCTGCAGGTTGTGACAATTAGGTCCTAATATTCTCAAATTCTGTTCATCAGCACTGGCCAGCCCTCTTGCAAGGATGTTTTCATGTGTATGGATCAAACACTCCATCCCAAATGAGTGAAACATCATTTAATAACTCCCATCCCTAATAGTGTAAATCCATCATCATCTGTTGCAAATTATAGGGTTATATCTTTATGTGTGTTAAACTTAAGGTCTGTGAATCACTTTTTACAACAAGTATTGACTTCATTCAACCAAAGCTATATTCTTCACAAGTATGGCTTTCTAAAAATAGATTTTGACCTCATATCTTCAATTTATTGTTCACTGGATAATAAGTCTAGTTACAGATGTCATCTTTATAGATTTGCAAAAGGCATTTGACAAAGTCCTCACTCTTAACTTCTCTTCAAAATGGAGTTACTGGGAATGTCAGGAATTTATTAACTTTGGTTAGATCCCTTAACTGATAGAACCACTCAGAAATGTTATATGGGTTATCTCTCCTCCATTGCCTGTTTTTTCAGGAATCCCACAAGGTAGTATAATGGGACCCTTACTATTTCTTATTTATGTTAACGATATTCCTACATATAACAATCACTCCTGTTTGTTTATGTTTGTAGAATCCATCTCTGATGTCCAGCTGCTCATTTTCAGTGTGACATGGAATTACTGTTGATTGGAGTAGAAAATGAAGACTTGAGTTTTAATCATTCTAAATGTGTTTATATGCATTTCTCAACTATTATGTTCTAATGTTTCACTTTTTTTACTTAGATGGAACTCCAATACAAACAGTGACACTCCACCGTGATCTTGTTATCATTTTATCTTAAGATTTGAACTGGACTGCTCAAAAGCTTATTTCTTTTTATCTTTTACTTGCTCACAGTTAACCTATCTCTATTAACTGTGGAGGCTTAAGTACTTCAAGGGACATTGAGGCTATGGAGCTGTTACAACAGAGAGCCACCGAATTTATTCTAAATGACTTTAAGTTTCAATTTTAAATCTAGATTAATTTCTCTAAAACTCTTGCTATTAACTACCTGGCTGGAAATGCAGGATATTGTAATTTTTATGAATGTCTAAAAGAACCATCTGACAACTATGATATAATTATTTCAATATTTAACCTTCTCTTCCACGTGTACAAGAGTAACTTTAAACAAAAGACTGATTAATAAAACAAATGTAATACAACAAAATACAACATTTTTATTGTAATAGGATTGCTCATGTTGGAATGCTCTTCCCTTTATTGACACTACAGCCACCATGGCATCCATCAACCATAGGATCAACAAATCTTGTAGAGCTATTTCTACAAAGTTTTGATGTGGATAATGCATGCTCCTGGAACATTTCTTGTCCATGCCTATTATGTTCAATTACTCCAGTTTAGTTTATTCATTGACAGTTAGGCATCACCAGATCTTGGTGAATGACCCTCAAAGCAACACTTAAATTTTCCTTCATAATATTTTTTTTCTTTTCTCATCGACTAATTATCTATTGCTTCTGTAAAACTATAATAATAAAACTGATAATAATAATGATAATACTACTACTAATAATAATAATAATAATCCCCAATTCGCGCTTCTTCCATGCTTAAAGCCCTTCACAAACTTGTAAATCTTTTTGTGCTCGGGCTCTGCTCCTTCATGTATTATGACTCACCTGTGCGGAGCTTCCCTGCTAGCATCTATCAAGAAGGATGGTGGCCTTAGACCCATCGCATCGCAGTAGGGAGGTTCTGCGCGTCTTCAGGGGGGGGGGGGGGGGGGGGGGGGGGGTGGGGGGGGGGGGGGGGCTAAGGGCTTAGCACGCGCATCAAACAGAAAAGCTAATTGCATTTTGGCACCACTACAAGTCGGAGTAGGTGTTCCCAGAGGGGAAGAAGCGGCAGTTCACGCTTTAAGAAACACCCAAGAGAATGTTTCTATCCAGGATTCGGACAAATGGGTATTATTGCTTGATTTTTGCTAATCCATTTAACTCTATAGATCGGAGATAAGGGATGTGCGGTCTGAAGTACAGTCTCGCTTGCCTGGCCTCTCTGCCTGGTTCCAGTTCTGCTATAGTAACCCCTCTTCCTTTCTGTTTGCATCCTCTGCGGGTCAGGGGATGATTTGTTGAAGGCCTGGATATGTTGAGGACATGGGTCCTTCTAGAGGGCTCCAACTTAATAGACACAAGTCACTGTTATACATTCCACCCACTGATAGATCCACCACCAACCCCCTTCCCTCTGACATCCCGTTGCACATGACGGTTTTGTTCTTCTTGGCTCCCGTATATTTTATAGTATCACCTTCTTTCTGTGACTTGCATGTCCAGAAACCAAGTTGAAAAACTCAGCACACTCTGTCATTCCTGTCAGACCTAAGAGACTCCAAGATGGAGACCACAATCTGTGTTCTTGTCTTGGTTTCCCTAAAATATCATTTCTGATTCGCACTTGCCCCTGCTCTTATTAAAAATGGCTGTGTCATCATTTGACTCTCTTATCCGGCCAACACTTGGATACATTGTAGAGGGCCCCCTCAATTCTTGGTCCTACACTAAGGCCTCTCTCTCCCTATCTCTTTAGGTGGCTTGGGACTCCGCAGGGCATCTCTCCATGCACCAGCAGCTTACATCAGCTCGATTTCTTCGACTGAATGGCTCCTTTCAGATATCCTTGATGGAACCTGCTCACCTCGCTCCTCTACTTTCTCTCTGCTTTTTCGGATTTTTCACTAGGCACAAACCACTCAGATTGGTCTTCAGCAGCTGGCATAGAGTTTCCAAATTATTTCAAAAGAATCTCCCCCGCGCTTTGGATGAAGCATCCTATACCTCTCTCCTTCATGAGGCTCCTAATCAATGTTTTAAAGCTCTCACTCTCTTTACCTCAATGCGTCCCCACGCTGGGGACTGGCTTAACATGATACCTTCACCAGCCCTTGCCTTGTCCGTTGAGGACTTGGATTTCCGTCATTGCCTACAATATATGGCTAGGAACCCCTATGTTTCCCTCAGAATATCAATGCCCCTTTTGTAGTGGTATGTGTGATGTACTGATGTCTATGGAGATCATCATGTTGAGTGTGGAGGTAAATAAGGACAGAATCCATCGACACGACATGATTAGGGATGTTGTTTTTCTCCTCTACACAAGCTGCAGCCCTCTGCCCTAGAAAATAAGTACCTTCATTAATACCCTCATCTAGGCGCAGGCCTGCAGACGTGTATCTTCCCTCTTGGACCAATGGCAAACCAGCAGCACTTGACATGTCCGTGATTTTACCCATGTAGTCAGCTAACACTCTCTGGAGCCGCCACATCACAAGGTTACACAATTTTAGTTGGAGAAGACAGAAAGCAAGAACGGGCCCATGGTCAAAGATGCTACAAGGCTGGGATCTCTTTTGTCCTCTCTTAGTAGAGACTTTAGGAAACTGGGAGCACCAATGCTACTAAGACCATCTCCTCGATTGGTAGACTGCTTGGCCTACGTTCTGGAACCGAACCAAGGGAAACTACTTCTCATTTGTTCCAACGGTTATCAGTTACTCTGTGGAGAGGAAATGCCATAATGTGGTCTTCCAGGACACGGCCACCCCACCCTTCCTTGATGGTCAACTTTGACTGTCACTGTAAACTATAATATTAATTATTATTGCTGTTTGTTATAATAATAATAATAATAATAATAATAATAATAATAAAATGGCGCGGTGTTGTCCCTGTAATGGTGAAGGAGCTCGTTGTGTTCGTTGTGTTTTGTGTGAAGAAGAATCGCTCATGTACTTCCTGTTTCCCTAAGAAAAAATGGTACATGTAGAAAATTTAAAACCTACTCTGAACCAGGCTACCTCAGGGCAGTCCTTCGTCCTCTTCACGCCTGTCCACGTGTTCGTCTCTGAAATCGATTCCGTCCGATTCTCCTTCTGCCTTGACTGATGTTTTTGTTGATGGCTCTACCTCTGTTTCTCAAAATGCTGCTCCTTCTTCTGGGACTTCTTCCGCCACTGCTCGGCACCTATCTCTACGAGTACTGATTCAGTGTCTTGTCTACCTTCTCTGTCTGAGATTTTTGATTTTTCAACTGTGCCTACCCTACGCCACGTTCCCAAAGGCGCTCGAGATCCTTGGCTAGTCTGCTGTCAGATGTCCTTGTGTCGATTGTGGACAATCCTCTGATGTTGATGGCTGGATTAAGTTGTTAATGCCTGCCAAAATGTATTTGTTTAGTCCTCATAAGTCTTCTATCTATTGGCGTGAAATTATGCACCTTGTTAGGCAGAGGATAAGGCGGTGGATCTCTGGTGATTATGGTGGTTTATGGTCAGAAGTATGCGAGGTTGCTGAGTTTATGGTCAGAAGTATGCAGGTTGCTGTGTCAGGCCTAGTCGAAGGAAGGGTGGTGGAAAAAGAGACATCTTCATTACGTCTCAATAATGCCAATCGGGCACGTCGTGCTGTTGAGGATGGTCAGTATAGAAAAGCTATTCAATTTCTGACCTCTGATGGTGTTGTTTCAGTGAGCGATGACGTGTATTCTGAGTTGGTAACAAAACATCTACAAGCATCCCAACCTGTTCCATCTCCACCCCTGCTCCCTGCCGGGTTGAGATTCATGAGCAATGTGTGGTTTAAAGCGTTGAAGTCTTTTCCAGCAGGCACTGCCCCTGGACCCTCAGGGTTGAGGCCAGCCACTTGAAGGAGGCTTCCTCTTGCCTTTCCCCACCAGAATCAGTAACAACTTTCTGAAGTCTATATCAAGTTCATGAATCTTCTGTGTTCAGGTGATGTTCCTGCCATTATCGTTCCTCATTTGTGTGGTGCCTCTCTTACTGCATTGAAGAAGAAGTCTGGTGGTTTGCGTCCAATTGCAGTTGGTGAGGTCCTTTCCGCAGGCTTACCTCTAAGTGTATCCTTCTGTCAGTATCTCTTGAAGCAGTGCGGGTTCTTTCTCCCTTACAAGTTGGTGTTGGAGTCCCAGTTGGTTGTGAAGCTATTGTTCATTCGGTTAACACTATTTTAGGTGATGATACCATTCCTTTAAGGTGTAAATGGGTCTTGCAAATTGATTTTGTAATGCCTTCAATTCAATTGATCGTCACT
The DNA here is from genome assembly GCF_016097555.1 of Gigantopelta aegis. Taxonomy (NCBI): domain Eukaryota; kingdom Metazoa; phylum Mollusca; class Gastropoda; order Neomphalida; family Peltospiridae; genus Gigantopelta; species Gigantopelta aegis. Next base: position 8,928 of record NW_024534344.1, read on the forward strand.
GTATGTTTGAAGAAGTACGAGCTCGTATTCCTTCTATGGCTGCATGGACAGAGGTGCTGTTATGGCTCTCAGCGCATTCTTCACCTTGGTAAGCGTACCATAAAGAGTTGTTGTGATGTACAGCAAGGTGACCCTTTGGCCCCTCTGCTTTGCTCTGGCCCTTCACCCAGTGTTGAGAGAATAGCGGAGGAGGTACCTGGCTACAGATGAATGCCTGGTATCTAGATGATGGAACTCTTTGTGGCTCTAGTGAGGATCTGTTAAAGGCCTTACGCATATCATTGAAGAAGATGGTCCTGCGAGAGGTCTCCAACTCAACCGAGTTAAATCTTTGTTTTTTGTTCCTGCAGATGCTGATTGTCTCGAGAACCTTCTCCCTCTGATATTCCAATTGCTAGAGATGGTTTTGTGCTTTTGGGTGCCCCAGTTGGTTCAACTACATTCTGTCCTCACAGGCCTGCAAGAGAGTAGAAGATTCAAAGTGCACTAGACCTACTGCCTGAGTTGGATGATTCACTGATGGAATATGTTTTGTTACGCTCCTGTTTGTCTCTTCCCCAAGTTTGTTTTTATCTTGCGCACATGTCTCCCCCTCCTTCATTGAGGACGCTATTCAGAATCTTGACAGAGCTTTGTATGATTCTGTCTCTGAGATTGTTGGAGCTCCGCTGCCAGATTGGGCTTGGAAAACAAAAAGCAACTATTGCCAGTCTCATTTGGCGGACTGGGTTTTCGTTTGGCAACCTCTCATGCCTCAGCCGCATTTCATCAGTTCTGTTTCGAAATCTGCCGCATCTTGTTGCTGAGATCTTGGATCGAACCCCCACCCACATCCCCACCTCATACCAATGATGCACTGCTCCTTCTGACATCAGCTGTTGATCGTTTTGATTGGTCTTCTATTGAGGATATATAATGTTCCAGTTCATCAGCACCATCTCAGTAGAATAATTGACCAAGCCAGATTTGAATCTTTCCTTCAGGAGGCCCCAGATATTCGCTCCAGGGCTCTTGCTTTGTCTTCCTCTATCCGCCATGCAGGTGACTGGTTGAATGTTTGTGTCTTGTTCTGCTCTTGGCCTACACCTGGTAGATTGGGAGTTTCGTTCCTGCCTTAGGTATTGGCTTGGCTTGCAGGATGGTCGAGGAAGGTTCCTCTTGTCCAGTTTGTGACACAGAGGCTGACAGTATGGGTGATCACCTTGTTACCTGTAGAGGTAATGGGGACATGATTCGTCGGCATGACAACCTGGCGTGATGTCATTTTTTCTGCTGCACAGTCTGCTGCCTTGGCCCCTAAGAAAGAAGTCCCCTCCCTTGTTCCTGGTTCCAGTAGTCGCCTGGCTGCTGCTGTTTTTCTCCCTTGTTGGAAACGTGGTCTTCTGCTGCTCTTGATGTTACTGTAGTCTTGCCTGTCCAGCAACTTACCATCAATAATGCTGCTGTCACTCAAGGTTATGCTATTTCTGTGCAGAGGAGCGTAAATGTCGCTTGCATGATAACGATTGCCATCAAGCTGGAATCTCCTTCATCCCATTGGTGGTTGAGTCATTTTGGGGGCTGGAGCAGGGAAGCTGCTAATGTAATTAAAGAAGTTGGAAAGCTTCGAGCCCATCGTCTCGGTTTGCCCCCTCTCTCACTCCATCTCCCATTTGTTCCAACGGCTGTCCATCACCTTATGGCGAGGCAATGCCGTATGTGGGCCTCAAGAGTACCCATTCAGTTACCATCGGAGGATGGTATCATATGAGAACAATGAACTTATAAAAATAATAATAATAATAATAATAATAATAATAATAATAATAATAATAATAATAATAATAATAATAATAATAATAATAATAATAATAATAATATATATAAATAATAATAAAATGTTATATCTCTATATTACCACTGTATTATGACATCCACTAATATCACTATATGTTTTTTGAAAAAAAAAAAAAAAAAAAAAAAAAAAAAAAAATAATAATAATAATAATAACCACCACGTGCAGTGGACGAACTTAGGTCGCCACACCCTATGATTCATCAACTATTGTTGTAGTAAAAGAGTATTAGAATTAGAAGCTAACTGGTAGTTTTGTAATTTATATTATATGGAATGCAAGTGAAGTTCGTTAACGTACAGTTCTTTCTTTCTGGTGGAACCAGACCATTGAACCTTTTGCATCAAGTTTGTCAGTTTACCCATGCGCCCGAAAATTTTACAAAAATGACTGTGACAACTGTAAACTAAATTATCAACTGTTCAATTCTTCTGATATTTGTATGTACTGTATCAATGAATGTTTTAGATACTTAATGGTACTAGGTACTGTGGTGTGTTTTGCTGATGTGAGTGTCTGAAAGCGATCTGTCCGACAATGCGTAATTTACTCTATGATACTGTAAAAAATTAATCAGATTTAGAGATGCTCCTACATTCAGGAAGTCAATTTCAAACTGAAGCCAGTACACAACAAACATTTGACCTTAAGCATTAAACCATCACATGACCAGTGTTCACTCTCTATACACACTGATTTCCTGTAATCCATTTTAAGCCTGAACATGGATCTTTAAACATTTGTTCTAATTTTTTTTGTAAAAAAATTTAGAACTTCATAAAGTTTATTCTACAGGCTAATTCTAACATTGTGACTAAATTAAAAATGAGTTAATGGTGTTATTTATACACAAAAATGCTAAGGTTTTCTTTCAGATTAGGTAAAATTCTTTCCCATTTTTCAATAATGGATGAAGAAACTGTGTGCCTAGACTCTGTTAACCACACTTCATTGATTAAAGACTATAAAGGTTTGTTTGTCAAATTTACCAAAAATGAAGCAAAAAGGTATTATACTACAGCGTGAAAGAGGCAAGATATTCAAGGATGGAGACAGATTTATTATTGACAGTGTTAGGTCTCACTTTGTCGCATAAATATCAAAGTTAACAGAGGCAAAAGACTTTATGAAAAGTTGTAGAAAGATTATCAAGTCTTGAATTGAAAATAGTTAATGGTGAAAGAATCAAAGATAAAAGAGATAAGAATGGGAATGTATGATAGAAAGACCAAGATGAGAAGAATACAGTGTCAGAACATACCAAGAGAAGAAAGTGGACTGATTTTTTTGTGTGTGAGTGTGTGGGTGGATGCAGTGGTTTTGAATTTTTTTTTTTGTTTTGAAAGTGATTGATTTGGGATTGGTAGTTTTACTCTTTGACTTTTGGGAACAGTAAACATTTTGGTGACAATGATACATTATGACTCTGTAGACTATTTTTTTCTATGTCAATTGGAGATTGAACCTTAGTTTCCTTTAGTTCTTTGTCTACATCTTCTGAGTAGGAAGGTCCAAACAGTCATGATTTGGTAGCAGAGGGGTAAGAATGAAAATTAAATTGGGGGGGGGGCTGAGGGCTGACCTTATGTTAGTTGTGTTATATTATTAAACATCAAAAACGACCCAAAAATGACCCCAAATATTAAGTCGTTTGCCATTAAAAGAAACAAACTCTTTTAGCTGTTTTCTAATAGGTTTATGTTATCAGTTACAGTCCTTATATGTATATGCAAAAGCATGACATGGTTTAGTTGTTCTTAGGTCATAGTACTTCGTAGGTAATTTTTTAGTCAGTGTAAGGTTGAAAATCTATGTTCCACAGTAGGAGACGTCATTGGTATGGTTAGATATAGCCTAATGTGTTATTGTGTACATAGTCTTGATGCAATCAGGGAGGGCTTCAGCCCCCCCTGACCCCCTTCCTACCCCTATGTTGGTAGTGACTACTTTCTACATTGTCTGGACCTGGATTTTCAAAACGTATCTGAGGCCTGACAAATAGTTCACCAGTACTCAATGATAATGATATTGATATTGATGTAAAGTTCTATAGTGTGATTGTTAACTGTCAATCCAACCTTACCTCCATGCAAATCACAAACCAACTTAGTTTTGTCATTAAGCTTTTCATCTAACTTATGAGAGGTGATGTCTTTGCGAGTTCCAGAGGACCTGCGACAGAAACTTTGTCCATTTAGCGGTGACACAAACCTACTTCATAGCTTTGTCCTGTAACTTCTTAGTAGTACCTAACATATAATTAAAATAAAATTTAAATATACAACGTTAAGAAGGATGATATAACACATCATACTTGTTAGGACATGAATTTATATGGCTACTATAAAAATTGGACACATGTATAGCTGACTGGAGTCATAATTTCAGTAACAATTACAAACAACATGTTTACAGTAGTATGATATGTAATGTTTGAACTTTCATTGTTATATATATATGAAGTTCATAAAAGCTTAGTGTTCATATTAAGGTGACAAGTGTACTTGGTTCATATTAATCACTTTTTGATAAATCAGTTGGTTGTAATGTTGTGATAATTGTTGTGATAATAAGCCACTAGTATATTGATTAATAATTTATATTAGCACAAGTGTAAGGTCTTGTGGTTAGTAATCACTGACATAACTTGGAAACATTCACATACTGTCCTTGAAATATTAACAAGTGGGTATGAGAAGCAAAAAATGGAATTTGTTGAGGGTGCTATCAGTATCGCATAGTCCTAGTAGAGTTACCATACACTAACTTTTCTCTAATGACAATAGTATAAATCCATACTTAATAATTAGGAGATATATATACACTGGACTCCTATGTGAACCCTTGAATGAACCATCCAGGATGTACTAATTACCAAAAGTATTTAGTATTAAGTGATACATATGTTGTAAAAAATCTATTGATTAATTTAACTTATATTACAAAGGTTGCATGTGCAAAATGTAAACATTAAAAAATAATGTATTAGGAAATTGATCTTTATATAGGTAATACATAAACACTAGTGTATTAATAGTAAAAACAGTAGTATGCTGGGTTTTGGACAAAATAAGTTTGAATTGCAACCTGTGAAACTTTAACAATGGTTAAATCAACTAATCACTTTTACAGTCTAGATATGCAGTGGGTGTCTGAGATTTACCATCCATGTACTAAACTATCCAATTATACTAGTTTTTGAGGATATGCATGCACAGGATTCATGAACGGACCATTTCAAGATGTATTCCAGTTTGTATGGATACTTAGCACTAAGGAATGTGTATACCTTGAGTTGTGATTATGTCAAGATATATACCAGTGATACTTGATATTGAGAAACATGAAAATGTACTAAAACACCATAGTTTAAGGATACTCGGTGTACTTAATAGTAACAAGTAATTTTGTCTTCTGCAGGAGCCTTATTTAATATACTGGTAATATCCGAGTAACAGTAAAATAATTATAATACAAACTATCACATTATAATGACTTAATGTCTTTAAAATTTTCACTTTAAATGTATGTTGTATTGAGGGGGGGGGGGGGGTTTGAGTTTTGACAAATGAACACTTCAATTATCAATAAATACACATGTCATTTAATAAAGAAAGCAGGAATATTGAAAAGTTATTACATTTATATACATTAACTAGAACATCCAGGAGCACACAATACTGAGATCACTCCACTTAATAATAACATAAACTTACTTCATAGTGTTTGTCAAGTAACTTGTCATATGTATCTATAATGTACAATTATCTACATGTTCCAAACCACAATATTAAGTCATCTCATCTAGTTATTAGAGCATCACACAATTTAAGGAGAATGACTTTGTATTATTATGTAGTTGCATCAAATTTTCTTCTGTATAGTGACAAAAGAAGACTACATACCTATCAAGGCAAGCTAATATGCTAAATTCTTAACAACTAAGTACAGAAGTAGCTTAATCATATTTTTCACAAGCCTACAACAATAATGAACATTACCTCTGTCTGACAGTTATTAATCTGACAAAACTATAGATCTTCAACAGTCTGTACACTAAAAAAGGCTGGCTTATTTTAATTGCGGATTTGTTACAATAGCAAAAAATACATTAATTATAGCTGAGCAATATATTTAACACTTCATTTATAAACAATTTTCAAAATGAACAGTTCAATATTTAACAACCAATACTTCAAAACTCTTGTCCTTCAGGTGCTATTTTGGAGTGAGCACCTGAATACAATACACGTATAAAACTACTGGAACTTTTAGGAAAAATATTAACTTCACTTATACAGCTTTAAATCATATAACATATGAATATGAACACTTACTTCATTGACAACATCCGATTGGCTCTTTTTCTGTGTGTTAAAATCAAAAAACAACATATTTGTGTCCTTTCTTTGCTGCTAACATGACGGAGTAGACCCAACCTAAATATATTATAATAAATATATTAACATGAATCAAGAGAGGATATCATAACCTGTGTACATTACCTATACTATCACTGCTATACAAACCTAGACAACACTATGTATGGTTGAACAAAATAACTCAAATCACTCTCAAAATTGACAAAATATTATAAATATAAATTTGATACTGTGACCTTAATAAATACTTTTTATAGCAAGAGGACAACTTCAAAATTAGGGCATAATTATATGAACATCATTTGTCAATGATACATGTTCTTACAGTAAAACAAATAAGAAAAGACATTCACTGTACACACCTTTAGTTAAATTACTTGCACAAATGTAAATAATCATTCATCATCCACAGTTTATCGGCCAATAATGTATTGATAATAAAAACTATTTGTACAAGGTTCAATAATCATGCATCATCCTTCACTTTAGTCCACTTACCAACTATTATATTGTAAGGACACATTTAGATGACAAGTAATTACAGCCTAATAGATATGAAAAAAGAAAACAATTGAGTAAAAAATGTTAAGGTCACATTCTATATACTTAGGATTTCTACTACATTATATCACACTTACCAACTATTATACTGTAAAGGACACATTCAGATGACAAGTATTTACAACATAATAGATGTTGAAACAGAAAAAAATAGGGTAAAAAAATTGCTAAGGTCACATTCAATACACTTAGGATTTATACTATTATAGCAAAGTTACAAAAAACTATTATATTGTAAAGGACACATTCAGATGACAAGTAATCGTAACACAATACATGTGAAAAAGAAAACTACAGAGTTTAAAATGTCACCATTCATATTTAATACTTTTAAGATTTATATTACAACATATCACACTTATAAACTATTATATTGTAAGGATAAATTTAGATCACAAGTAATTACAGTACAATAGATGTAGAAAAAGAAAACAGTGGAGTAAACAAATGTCAACATTACATTCTTACACTTAGGATTTATACTATATATATATCACACTTACTCCTATTATATTATTAAGGACACATTCAGATGACAAGTAATTACAGCACAAAAGATGTGAAATAGAAGAAATAGAGTATTAAAATGTAAACGTCAATTTCTATATACTTAGGATTTCTACTACATTATATCATACCTACCAACCTTTATATTGTACAGGACACATTCAGATGAAAAAATAATTATAACACAATAGATGTGAAAAAAGAAAAGTACAGAGTAAAAAATTGCAACGTCACATTCAATTTATTTAAAATTTATACTACATTATATCACACTTTTAAACTATTATATTGTAAGGATAAATTTAGATTACAAGTAATTACAGCACAATGATGCAGAAAAAGAAAACAGTGGAGTAAAAGAAATGTCAACATCATATTCAATACTCTTTAATTTATACTAAATTATATCTCACTTACTCCAATTATATTGTAAAAGGAGACATTCAGATGACAAGTAATTACAGCACAATAGATTGAAAAAAGACAAAATAATATAGTAAAAAAGTGCTAAGGTCAAACATGATACAGTTAGGATTTATACTTCATTATTTACACTCACCTTCTATTATATTGTAAAGGACACATTCAGAGGACAAGTAATTACAGCACAATAGATGTGAAAACAAAAAACAATATAGTGAATGTTTCAATGTCACGTTCAATACATTTAGGATTTATACTACATTATATCACACTTATAAACTATTATAATTTTAAGAATAAATTTAAGATTACAAGCAATTACAGCACAATTGATATAGAAAAAATAAACAGTGGAATGTCAACATCATATTCAATACTCTTTGGATTTATACTACATTATATCTCATTTACTCCTACTATATTGTAAAGAGAACACAATTAGATGACAATAATTACAGCACAATAGATGTGAAAAAAGACAAAATAATAGAGTAAAAAAACTGCTAAGGTCACATTCAATATACTTAGGATTTTATCTTATTATATCACATTTACCTTCTATTATATTTTAAAGGACATATTCAGATGACAAGTAATTACAGCACAATAGAAGTGAAACAGAAAAAAAGAGAGTAAAAATGTCAACATACACATTCATACATTTAGGATTTATACTACATTATATTACAGTTACCTTGTATTATATTGTAAAGGACACATTCAGAAGACAAATTTATCATAACACAATACACGTGAAAACACTAAACAATAGAGTAAAAGTGTCAATGACACATTCAATAGATTTACTATATTATATCACTGTTATAAGCTATTATATTGTAAGGACAAATTTAGATTGCAAGTAGTTATAGCATAGTACTATATAGAAAAAGAAAATAATGAGGTAAAAAAATGTCAACATCACATTCAATACTCTTTTTGATTTATACTACATTAAATCTCACTTACTCCTATTATATTGTAAGGGACAACATTTAGATGACAAGTATTTTACAACACAATAGATGTAGAGACAGAAAAAAATAGACTAAAAAAGAGTTGATAACATTCAATAGACTCATGATTTATACTACATTATATCACCTATAATATTGTAAAAGACACATTCAGATGACAAGTAATCACAACACAATAGATGTGATAAAAGAAACATGGAGTAAAAAAAATGTTAATCTCACATTCAATAAACTTAGGATTTATAACAACAATTATACATTACCTTACCTTCTATTATATTTTGTAAAAGGGACACATTCAAATGGTAAGTAATAACACACAAAATAGATGTGGAAAGAAAACAAAACAGAGTAAAAAATGACAACGGCACATTTAATACACCTAGGATTTCCACTTACATTAATATCACACTTATCGACTATTAATTATTAAATATTGATAAGTAAAGAACCATTTAAAGTGATGAATATTTATTACATTAGAATATATGGTATCTTGAACAACTGTTGAATGTCATCTTCCACGTTTCCATATTACTACTTTGTAGAATATCACTATCACTATCTATATAAATATAGTTTGGAGCTTAATTCACACTTATGATTTACAATACACAACAAACAATCATTGACTCACCAGCACTGTTCTATACATTTTTTTTATTCTGTATACGCATAGGTGATCAGTATTTACTTACTATTTGCATAACAATACCCAATGACACTGCCAACAGCACCTCCTAGAACCACTCTTAGTTAGTTAGCTTTACATGTACTTACAAGTACAATTGTGATCCATGTACCTAAAAAAAGAGTGTAATGGCATTTACATAATATAAGTCACAATATCTGTAGTCTCATTTACTTCTATTTAATTACATACATGCATCATATGTATCAATCATAGCTACTTATATCTTTGAAAGGTAACTAAGGTATAAACCTGAATGTCTTAATGATTATTTACAACATACCACAGGAAAAAAATAGTAACTATTTGCCATATATATATATATATATATAATAAATCTACTAAACTTGACATTAGAGCTTCAGGTGGTTTCCTTCAATAATTAATTACTATGAGTAATTCCTGTTATCAAAGCTACATGCTTATCCTAGTTTTATTCAAGGACATATAAATAAATAACTTTACATGAATTATTTTATTACTATAACTTAGAAGCATTACGTTAATGCTGTTTTTAGCTATGGAGGTCTAGAACAAATCTAGCTCCTCATATAAATGGTCACTGACTAGATATATACATGTACATAAGACATGTACATTGTCCAGTTTATTGTTTCATAGTTATATATGGTGACTTTAGCTCATCAGACAACATGGATAGTTCATTCTTTCATTAATGTAACTAACTTACTGTAGCACTTCAAATATAATAATTTTTTGACTATAGTCTACTCACAATTAGTCTATTGAATTCTAAAGACAGTTTAATTGTGAGCTTGTATATATTCTATTTATATTGAGCTGTGCCTCCATAATTGGTCAGTGGACTACTGGACACATCAAAACAAGTTGCTTATTTAAAATGACAATTCATTATTTTTGGCTAAATTACAAGAATAAGAGCAAGAAACATGTGAATCATGTTCTTGCTGTACAGAAGATTTACAGTCCTATACTACATCTATGATGCTGCATAGAAATTATTGAAACTAAGTAAGGACAATCAAAAAAATCTCCATTCACTCTGTTGCTTTTCATTTAGAGTAATAGCTAACAGAGTAAGATATCTAATTAACTTTTCTAACAAGTGAAATTTAAGATAGAAATCAATGTACTTCATCATTCTCAATAGAGAATAATGCAAACATTGAATTTGAAGGTAAATATTTTAGAAAAACTATGAAATTTTTGTATTAGACATAATGTATGTTATATGTATGTTAACCTTTCTGTTTATTTACCTTATATGGACTGTTTATTATATTATAGTTTGAAAAAATTGTTACATGATACAAATATATTATGTAACTTCCCTAGTTGCTACATTTTTCTTGATATTATTAAAAGTGGGAGGATACCAAGGATGGAATGTATACTTTCAATACAAATTGGCCACAAGATAAATTTAATTGCAACTGTCTTTGTATATTACAATTTAAAGATGTTAATAATGTATTTAAATTGTTTATTATCTAAATGATCTTGTTTCATTGACTGAACTATTTTTCTTGATCTATCAATGAGGAGAGAGATCAGATCTAGGGAAAGGAAAAAAGAGGGAGAAAGAAGGAATATCAAACAAGATTAATATACGCAATAGTTACTTTTATCACTCAATAGCTTTATGAAGTGAAAAAACTCACATATAATTATATGTACCTAATAATGAATATTATTATATCTAGCAGTAGTGACAACACTGTTGACTGCTCCTCTCTTGCTTTGATCACTTCAGGGAATTGATTAAATGATTATTTGATCTAATGTACCTGTAAAATCATTATGACAACAATACCCAGGTAATATGTCACTGTGGATTAAGGACTTACCAAAGCGGTTTATAGTGAGACAAGAATATAGCTTCTCTTTTAAAAACATCATTAAGAGCAGCTACACATGAAATAAGTGGTAAAGAATACTTATCTTTATTACTTACTTTGTTTTCTGTGTTTTTCTGATAATAGGGTTATTAAATAAATCAGAGGAGCTGCTGAATCTTACTCATTTTCTATTAAAAAGAAAGTCATTTTGTTAAAACACAATTTGTAACCAGTACATGTACATATACATTCTATGTGTCTTCACTATCAAATTACTAACCATTAGCAGATATAATAATAGGAGTTATATTAATAACTACAATGGGGCTACCTAAAGTCTTTTAGTTTCCTCTTCTATTTTCTCTAATATTATTTCCTGAAAACAGATCATGAGCATATCTTTCCTTCTAATTCATGCACTTGAATAGAATCCTAAATATATAATGAATAATACTATACATACTAGTTACCAATCACAATGGATGTCATTCTTTTGTTGGAAATCACAAGCTAATCTAATTGTAATACAGTTGTATTATTTTTTTTTAAGATCAGGTTTATTCAAATAAAGGATGGAAACCTAATTACTATAATCTTTTGATAATTACATAACTATAGTCTTCACCTTGTGCTGGAAATTAGTATTGAGTGCAAGTAGTATAGATAACATATACCACACATTGATAAATTAAATACTTGTGGTGTTTATTCTTTATTTCATAAAGCCCACGTGTTCCCATATGTAGAGAGTTTGATTTTCTTTTCTGTAAGACCAAATTTATTAGCTACAGTATATATAGTACTTTATTCTATATCTATCATTAAAGTTTTACAGTTAGAATAATTCTCGACCATGCTAGTTTTCTCTCTTCAAACGCAGCGCATTTTATATGATTACTGAAATTCACAAGATCACATTCCTCCTCGTGGTCAATGGCATCCTCCTATACTTTTGTTTATGAAAAGTACAATAAATCTTGTTCTTTGTTCGTATCATATAAAAAATGAGTCACAAAAACCAGGGATTATCGTCAGAAACCACTTGACTTTGAAATTTTGAATTTGGTTCGAGTTTAGAAAGTTATGATTACCGTCAAAGTTGACTGCTAACTAGCACCTTAGATAAAGCTGCTAGCTTGAGCAGTAGCACAATACTGCATGTCATTATTAATTAACAGTACAAATAAAATACCCTTTCTTGAGACGGAAATGTTGACCATTAACCTATTATACAGTCACTTTAGACTATTAATATATTAACATTTTGGTGTAGTTGCTACTAGCTGCTGGTAATGTTGTCCTCAGATACTCTTAGATGAATTGCTTCTAAACGAATAAAGAACAAGTCACATATAACTTAATGTACTGTAAATTATAAGAAAGTCATTGATATACACTTTCATAATGATTGTGTTCAATTATCATTCATTTTATGTTCAAATGAAAAAATTCCATGCACATGACCAACAAAAGTCCAGACCAGTTTTTTTTTCTGATGTTACCAACCTTTCACTAAGAGAAAGTGTCAGATTGGAATGTAGTTTGCTTAGAGAAGTGCTTTGCTCAGTGGGTGTTAAGCACACATGAAAATAATTAATTACATCTCTAATCAGAGATCCAAATGTTTGTGATTTTTTTCATTAATTTGTGAAGAATATGAAGAGAAAGGTGAAGGATGTTACGAACAGGCAATGACAATAAATTGTTCAGTACTCACCAATTTTAGTTTTTTTGCAACCTGTAAAGAATTTTTTAATGCTGCACAGACATCTATTTTTCTCCAAGGCCATCGGGGCATTCTTTAATGTTATTTTTGAATTCCTTCAATTCTGATTGCCGCAATATCCTGTGCAGCCTGTCACGAATGATTATTACTGTGTCCTCAATCCCCCACGTATGCATGTGAGCCGTATGCCAAATTAGTCCAGCAGCATGTAGTCCCATACTCAGACCTAAACAATAGAACCATTGATTCTTATAAACCTCATAGGAACCAGGGGGCTAGGTGGTTTACCCCAAATTTTTTGTTAAAGGGGGTCTTACCCCCCTTAAATTGTTAAAAATAAATTGCATTAAGATTATTTTAAAAAAAATCAGCATCATGCAGCAAACTTGTTTTAGTCGCTGTTTTCAGAAAAACTAACTTTCTAATAATGTTTTATACCCTCTTTTTTAAGTCTTTAAATCCATCCCACTTGTATAAAAGCAGCTGAAATCAAGAAAGGTAGAAAATGGCACAAAATCACCTCAAACCTTTTTTCTCCAACGATCCTTGGAACCA
>NW_024534345.1:0-22594 GCF_016097555.1 Gigantopelta aegis
CAACCTAATTTTGCCCCCTCCTCCCCTCACTATTGAAATTGACCTTACCACTTCACCGTTTATAATTTAACATATCTATTATGTATACTGGTACAATTTTAAAGTAATTGAGCAATTTTATCCCTTGGACCCAAAATGAATTTAATGACCCTTTTAAAAACAATACATACCGAACTTTGTAGACAATTAAAACTTTAACATATCTAACTTACAATTCTTTACTATTAATTTTCTTCAAAACTAACAACCTTAATTTTTTATTTAAATTTGGCTATTTCAGCTACTTAGGGGGCGTTGCCAGTTATTCCTCCATTAACCCCAACCTACTGTTCTAAACTTACTAGGTCCAAAACTGACGAATATTTAAAAATGCCTAATCTTCGCGACATTTCACCTTTAATCCACCTTAAACAAAAGGAGCGTCGTGACCATAAGATAAGGGCTTACCGAATACCGACAATTATAAAAAATTTCCTTCCCTGTCCCGTGATTATGATATTAACAGATTTTTTAACCCAATTTTTTCTTAGTTTCTGCACAAAATAAAATAATAATAATATTATAAAAGCTAATAATAATTCAACTGATAACAATTAATAAACTCAAATTTAATTTAGAATTCATTCAAATTAACTTTTTACGACTAAAATTAATGCACAAAAAACATTGAATTTTAAAGAACTGCCCTTACATTAAATTACTTAATGTAAATTTGAGTAACAACAATGTCATATGTATAACCGAGAGATAAGAGAGAAACCCAAAGGAAAGAGAGAAAACTCATAGAGGCAGAAAGATGTGTTGACATATTTAATACATGGTGAATGATCTTCTAATGTTTAATTGAGGCTTACTAAATCTTGGGAAAGAAAGAGAAACTACTAAATGACCTAATACTATATAGTTTAAACTTCATAACAAGATTTCATTATCTACAAGTAAATTGTCCTAAGATAGATTTTTTTATTTTACTGGTATATTTATAGCAACTAGTACGAACTCCTTAAGAGTAACAAATGAAGGTTGTCAGTAGGTTTTATGATGGTTTGCTTAAAAGTCATCAACAATACTTCAATTGTGAGACCACACCCCTGTTGCCAACACATGCAATGAATAGAAATTAAATTTCATTCGTTTGCTATGGACATCAGTATTAATTAGTTTCCCTTTATTATTGTTGCATATATAAACATAGAAAAATGATATGAAGTTGACAACTCTCTATTATCTATAACATGTGGTCTAACCGGTCCTACGAATACTGGCCCATGACAGCATGTCCAGGTAGAATTAATACATTACTGTTTTTAACAAAATACCTACACTATCGAATTAATATTGAAACCCACAAATTATTTTTAAAATATTTCTCTTCTGGTATTGTATTTAGTTTTTAGATATTAATTATTGTTAATACCTACAGTAACTCACCTTGTCCTTTTAGGTTGGAATGAATTTTCCTAAAACTTGATGTAGATTAAGTTCTCTGTCTCCAAGCTGCTGTTTCCTCTTCTTTCTAGCGCCACTTCTCATGATTTGCTCCTCTGAAGCTTCTATAGTTGGCTAGTTTGTGGACATTCATCAAATGTATCAGTCGTCTATCATCGTGTGTATGAGAATGAGGACAAAGAGGAAATGAGATAACCAGATAACTTTGTAAACATGTGTGACCCAACTTGTACTGGAGATTAATGTGATATTGTACCTGTCTTCTTGGCCCAAGGTTTGAACCTGCTACTGCTCCCGTAGCACATTTTCAGAGAAAATCTTCATCAGCCTTTTTGTTTTTCAATCTTCCACATCCTCGTACTGATGAGAACTGATCAATATCTTAAGACATTCGTTAGCATAAACAGCTCTGGCTAAAAAAAGAGAAGATAAAAATAGTATGAGCGAGAGAGACAACAGAAAGACAGAGATAGACGAGAGAGGAAGAGAGAAAACAGAGAGATAGAGAGACAGACAGACAGACAGACGAAGAGACAGAGCGAGAACAGAAAAACACAGACAGTCACATACATTAGGTTTAAAAGGTGGTGGGAAGAATACCAGCCTCTAAATGAGCAAAGTTGACTGTACAAAAAAAGTGTGAGCCTTAATGTCCTCAACATACCACCACAACTTCCAAGTCTAAGTCCCGCATGGACTTTGTCGAAGAACTAACAATACAATATATGGTAAGTACCAAACATTAATAATGTCATACCATACCTGTGTACAAATTAATTTAGCATCATCACTAAATTTACATTAAATACAACATTGGTTCTTCTTTGGATACTCCTCTACCTCCTCACGAGATACGCTCGATCCTTGTGTCTTTTCGAAATGGACTCTGTGTATTAAAAATATAAATTCACAATGAGCAGTTTCATCCATGCCAATTTATCCATCAAGATGTCATTCCGCCTGTCCATTTTCTTTCTATCCATCCATTTATCCATCAACACTGCCATTCCATCTGTCCATTTTCTTTCTATTCTCCATTAACTTACATGTCCACATATCATTTCCATATATCAATCCCATACCCCACCAGTCAGGAGAGCAAATATAACGATGTCCCTCAATTACTTCATGAGCTAAATATACACACCACATAAAACAATACTAATATCCTATTAACATACCCATATATCCTGGTGTTTCCTACCCTCCCACGTACTGATTGACCCTCAGGTATGTGAACAGCCAAACCAAGATCAGATATACGTATAGCCCTGATATGGAAAAAGGGAGGGAGGAGAGAGGGGAGAGAGATACGAATGAGAGAAAGGAGAGGAGAGGAGCGGGTAGAGAGAGGTACATGTAACAATAGTTAGGCAAAAGTTATAATCACATACCCATCATCATCCGTAATAATATTATCAGGGTTTCATATCACTGAATTTAAAAAAAATTACTAACACAACAAGTTTTAAGATCATAACGATAAGGCAATTCTAGCTTTATGTACATGATTTAGACCACAGGCTATCTCAGCTTGCATAGAAGACAAGTCGTTCTGGTTCCATCCCTGGGAACCAATGCTGTATATATGAAACCTGAGATCGCCTCCATTCATTCAGAGTCAGAACATACAAAGTGAGTCCTTGGTTTGATAAGCATACGCTAGACTAACCTGTAAAGGAGATAATTCAACTAGTTATAAAATTTACTGTCCATTACAACAATGAGTTATACATTCATTTGTTTTCATCTGGTCCATTTCCTCATTCATGATGTCCATCTTCTATTCTTTTATGTATCCATTCCATTTTATCTAGTTATCAATTATCATCTACCATAAATCTGTTTACATTTCTATTTATCCATTATCATAATATATTTAAATTCTTACCACAAATCTACTGTCCACTTTCTCCATATCTTTTTCTCATTTAAAGCCAATTTTCTCGCCGTTTCTTTTTTTAACTCTCTTCTTCTTTTCTATTTTCTTGAGAGCGTACATTTTTACCAGAGAATTTTACTCTGACATGCAAAGAAAGACCAAATCCACCTTTAACCCAAAAAACACGATACTGTCTAAAATGATCTTTGTGTATACCATCCTATAAAAACAGATAAACAGATAGGACCATCCCAAGTCAATAATCTCATTCCGTCCATACCTTTCCAGATACTTCCACTGCAAAAACGCCATAAAAAGGACTCTCTACAAATTCTATAGAGAGTTTGTCCACTAAGAAACCACGAACAACACTAAAGAGAGACCACGTGTAAAATTATATAACATCATATGACAAAAAAACAATATGTTGATAATCATGTGATCATTTAGAAGCATCATTTACGTTTTAGAATCAATAAAAAACTTTGCTGAGATGGTGGAGTTAACTTTGGCCTGATCAGCAGCCTCTGCAACTTCCTCTGATAAACAATGTAATCTCCCATCGGACTAGAAGGATGATCAAAAGCCACACACCCACTTATCAAATGGGCATTACCTCAATAGTATATGAAGTCATCAAATATTGTTTGATCAGCTGATGACTGTCTTCTTTCATCAGTGCAATCTTAAGTTCATCCACACATGTAAGAACTGCATACATCTCGACAATTGTAATCTCTCTCCACAAAAGCTAAAAATAACTTGTGTCCATTGTTGCTGTTTCTACAATAATTCAAATGTAGGTTTCTGAAAGTTAGAGAGAGAGAAAGAGAGAGAGAGAGAGAGAGAAGAAAGAGAGTCATAATCTACTAATATATACTATAATGTCATACCAAGCTCTTCTCGAAGATACAAACAAGTACGTAGTGGAGGCAACTTGAGCATCTCCTTCCATTTCTTGCTCCGCCCTCTGTCACCTATAGTCATGTGATAAAAAGAAAAAGAAATTTAATAACTCACCTCTTACAATAAACAGTAGGGCCTGCCTTGAAAGATGATCAGTTATCTCCTCATTACAACCAGTGTAAATGTAATATGTCCATGATAAAACAATACCCACATGCCTGAGGGTAATCTAATTTTTAACTCCTACCTAGTTACAATAACCTTATACTAAATTGATACTAATGTACTGTTATTATGCCGACAACTTAGTTTATGTATGACATCATCAAATGTGACATCATAATGATGTCACAGGAAAAACAACATTGTCAGAGGTCAAAACAAATTATCCAAGGACATAAAGTAATTAGTTAGAACAAATTGTCTATTAAAAGAGAAATTAAAAAAAAATATGTTGTATATTACTATGACTACAAACTCCTAACATACATATAAACTATATTTAGTAAGGAGAACATTATAATACATCATTGGGGGGGCTTGTTCTCATTCAATACATTCTAACAGCTGCTGAGTACACACATATAATATACATAACAAAATAATTGATTTATAAGTAGTTGTCTTAAAATACTTACTAATTACTGAGAGAGTAATCAACAAATGAGTGAATGGATAGATGGATGATGATGGATGAATAGTTTGGATGGATGGATGAATAGTTGGATGGATGATGAATAGTTGGATGGATGGATGGATGAATAGTTGGATGGATGGATGAATAGTTTGGATTGATGGATGATGAATAGATGGATGATTCGATAGTTTGGATGGATGGATGGATGATAGTTGACTATTTAAGATGGATGGATGGTTGGATGGATGAATAGTTGGAAATTTGAATATGTTTAAGATGGATGGTTTGGATGGATGATGAATAGTTGGATGGATAGATGGACAGAAAAATGAATGGATAGATAATCTGAAGAACAACACAAAGAGTTATTCATATTTTTATATAAATTTTTAAAAGTATCACAGCTGTTATTACAATCACACTATAACAGTTTGGAGTTCTTGTTTTCAAGAATGTTTAATAGAACATATTAGAAAGCACTTGAAATATTTACCACAATAGCATGGAGAAGAAAGGATTTTTTAAGACCATTGAAAGTGTTAAGAGTTATGACATCACACCATCTGGTAGTAACTATTCTAATAATGTACTCTAACTATTGAATTTAAAAACCAAATGTGACATCAACAACTTGTATGCTACAATGTCATTTGACTCCAATGAGATAAAAATGACTTCCAGCAATATCAGATAATAGGAATGTCCCAAGATTATGACCATGTTAATATTATATAACTATTGATATATTACTACAGATTGGTAAATATGTCAAAGTCAAAAACACCAACTTTTATACAGACAAGAATGAAGAGAATGTTGTTATTCATAACATCCTTAAAATTTTACACTTGGTGTTCTGTTAAGTCCATGTTCCAGGAATATTAGAGGCTTCTTGGAACATTAACAAAGCTTTTAATAAAATACACATTGAGCATTAATAAGGTATCTATACTCAATTATAACAAAATAAAGTAACAACTATTTCCTCTCCAAATATTACAGCTGCTATAATATACACAATATTGTAGTGTTGTTAGTGCCAATATTAGGAATACATAGATCCTATACTTGCAACATTTGTAATAGTTGGACCATTATGAATGTACACATGTATGTAACACTAATATTAAAAATTGGCCCATTTCATACAACTCTGGCATACTACAAAACCTCTTTCTAATTCCCTAACAGCAAACTACTACTTTATGGCTATAAATTAGGTAGAAGGGGGGAGAAAAACAACAAAGGAGCAGCTGTTATCAATCTTCCTGATCAACTACTGTATAGGATTCTTAAGAGGTTGTATGTGTGTGTATTATAACTCCCCCATTTTTAAAAATAAACAGGGAGTAATACTACTATATGATAACATATGGTTGATGTTACTTGATTACATAAAGCTTTTATCATAATGAGTTTTCCATCTCATAGATATAGTAAAGGAAAGCATAGCCTCGTCAACACGAGACTATTCAAGTTTAAGTAAAACTATATTACTCCAGCTAGTATAGCTCCTACCTTTTCACATAATACAATGAATATTTTCTAAGGTCAGTGGGCTGACACAAGATTAGTACAATAAATGATTATATGGTATATATAAACAATGTGACAAACATATCTATACAAGTGTAGTGTGTATATTTGTGTGTGCATGTGCGGCCATTTTACCTTCTCTGGCCTTTATATAGACGGTGTTAGCAACTATGTTCTCGAGTTCCATAATTAGCGATAAATTAATAGGAAACAATTAACACTGCCTAAAAGTAAGAATTGAAACATTATAAATATAACAAGATATAATTAGTGATATTGCAAGCCAATTATAAACTGGTTATAATAACAGCCCTAGGGTAAATTACTATCTAGAATACTACTACATTGAAGTATTATTGTATAATATGTATTATATACATACAAATTACACACAATATTTAAACATAACTACGTCTTGAAATAGTGGATACTTTGAAGATAGAACAGTTATAGAAATACGAGATATTTTACGCCTAATACAATTATTGCAATTCAATACTTACACGTTGAAATGACTCGAGAACTGATTGTTGAATTGACGGTTGTTAGAGGTGCAGCAGGACGACTGGAACAAGACAACAAGAAAAGTGAGAGAGACCCTCAGCACCACACCCAATATAGACTTCCGTTGCAACCTTGTTCAAAATGGTAGGAGTGGTTAATTTTTTTTAACCCTTTTGTCTTGTCGCGATCACACGTGGACCGAATCATGCTATATAGCGTTATGACAAACACATCATTTGAAAGAGTTTATAGTTTGAGTAATGTCAGTGAATAAATCAAAAGTAAACATTAATTCCTAGTCATATTACACCCTCAATGATTATTTTATGAATGATTCATCCTAAAAGAGAGAGAGATAAGTTCACTATGCCTCTTTAGTCTGAGACTTACCTGATTGTCACCATCCTTTTCCTTCTGTTGCTCTTCAGCAGCTTCTGTCATCTCCTGTAATTCTGAAGAGCTTCCTCAGGATTAACACCTGGTAATGAACTCAATACAGATTGTAAAAACTCCTTGTTTTGCATCAATTCTTGCATCTCTACATCCTCTTCTTCTCTCTCTGCAGTACCAGGAAGAGTACTAGCATCAGTTGTCTCTGTCTCCTCTGTTTCCATGGCTTGATTCATCCCTAAGAAAACAATCGTGTACAACATGTAAAAAAACACCTTGTACTCTTACCTGACATAGACATTTGTAAAGCCAGTGCTAACTGATCTTCTTCAGACATTGAGGAAATGTCCTAAATTATTTGATACTATTAATGGCATGAACCTACAAGAACTTACCGGCACGTTACCAAGTCCAATGATACCCTATTTTGTGTTAAAGGACTGCATCAGCATTAATAGAAACAAGAACTTACTTCACTATATGGGAGTTCAGCAGTACCTGCCTGAGCTAAAAATCCACCTTTATCTTCATCTCCATCTACTGTAAAAACAAAATACAATATATAGAAGTAATTAATGTTAGAATCATTTCTATAATTACAAGGTTACCTTCTCCTGTTTGCATCTGTTCCAAAGACTCTTGTTGAACACGACGTGTCTCCTCATCTTGACGTTGGCGTTGTTCCTCTAATGAAACCCTGAGAGCCTGACGATATAAGTTCAAGTTAAAGAGAAATGTTTCGTTATAACAGACCATAGCTAGCTCAGGATCATCAGCTGCCATTGGATCCATAGAGAAGTCAAAACCAGATCCAATCGGTTTACCATCCTCGCCCACCATGATGGGTGAGTTGATAAGAATATCAGAAAGCATAGGACCAGGGCGAGCCTGAACAAGATGACATCTGAGTAGGGAGAAAAAATAAAGATGGAGCAGCTGGTGGTCTATTGTACTTGGACTCTTTCTGTTCTGTGCCATTAATAGTTTCAATAAAGTGAGAGAGTTTATCAATGTTCTCCTCTTCTTCTCCAAAGCTAACAACATCAACATGAATCTTCTCTTTCTTCAATCTCTTTGCTAAACGCTCCATCTATCATAAATAAATAAACAATAGTACAACATATAACATACATAATACCTCTTTCATATCTTCAGAGATTGGACTGGCAACAAATGCTATAATTCTTGTCCTGTGGTTACGATTGAGTCGATGCTTCAGAACAAGCTAAGTGTTAGGGAAAAGAGTACATTGATATTCCAAATTTAACTTACATGAGCAATTCTGATACCAGTAAGGAATTTAATGCTACCTTTGGGCTCAACAGTTTGTAAGCTCTTAGCAATTTTGTTGTAGTCTGTTGTCAGAGGTACACGAACTTGAGTGCTAAATGGAAGTGAAGTGAAATTCTTGTAACAATGACCTCAATTTAATGCTGGCCTTAATTAGTGGAATTCCCTGTTTTAATAGAGGTTAATTAAAAGGCACAGAGTTTCACATTGTGTCATTATGAATCAACCTCATAAAACATATATTTAAAGTTGAACTATTATAGTACTAGTGTTACTACGGCAACAAGCTCCACCTTTCAAATGTTGTCCAACTTACTCGCTAAATGTTAACAGTCCAATGGATGTCTCTACATTCTCTTTAGTCTTGAAACGAGCAACTACATTGACAGCATCTTGTTGAGCATGTAGTCTTGTGGGAATAAAGTCTCCATTACGCATCCACTCACTGTTATCCACACTATGAGGAATATATTTAAATGTTTTAAAAAGCTGATAATTCACTCACCAAATGACAATAGATTCGACTCCCATTCTCTTTCCTAAAAAAAACATAGTTAAGAAATGTATAATACAAAAGTCAACTATAGCTTTTTACCTAAACTGCTGTCTGTAATGACCTGAAATGGTGTGGTTTTCGACTAGGTAATGAATAATAAAATAGCAAGCAAATTTTTAACTCCTTCTTTAGATTGATAGTGTTTGGGTAAGGATTTTTATTTATTGTAACATAAAAAAGAGACAATGATATTTTACATTAGTAATATGAAATTAACACTATAAAACAAATATTTTGACACAAGCAGACAACTATACTATTTAGTGTCACACTCAGTATTACAAGAATTGTCAAATGTAGTTATCAAGTATTGCATTTAGTTTTAGAATAGTACATGTAAGATACATCAAGACTATCAACACTATTTGTCTGACTCTGTCTACACAGAACTTAATGCACAAAATAAATTTATTCTAAAAAACCTTGTGTGTGTGCCCAATATTTTGTATATACCATACAAGTCAAATTTATGAATGTTGTCTATGACAGACTGAGGACCAGTTCTACTGACTTCTTTCCCAGTAGTTTAAATTTATTAAAAAAAAAAAAAACCTTGTGTGTTGCCCAAACGATTCCTACTCGCTCACCCACTCAGGCTTCCACTTAGGCTCCAGGATTCCCTGCTATTGCTAGCTGGGACCGCCACCTGGCTTGGTAACCCTCGTCTTCGCGAGGTAATCCTGGCTGGAGCGTCGCCCTAACTTAAAACCAGCCGTACGGGATTCCAGCTCTTAGGGAATGTCGCATTCAGGAACCGGGAACCACAAATACACCAGCCTCGTCTCGTTTAAAGGGAGACTACCAGCCCTATCCTAGTCGGCCTTTCGGATACTCCGTAGAGTATGCTGGTAACCATCTCAGAGGTCTGATGCATTGCAGAACGCTGGCCCACAACACACTGGCACTCATGACTGTTCAAGTTTCCTTTTATATGTACTTACGATTTTGTCTTCATGCTATTGTGGGGCGCGCTGTGTACGCTATGAATCTCATTAACGGCAGCTATGAAATGATTACTAGCATAAATTCAAAACTTAAGTTATACTTTTAATGGCCAATTAGTCCTACTTAGAACAACACTGTTTGCTGGTTGATCACAGGAATTCTAAAAAAATAGGGGCGATTCATCAGACACTGGAAGACACCACTAACATAGCAATTGCTAGCTGTGTGAGGCTATATAAAACCATAGATATTTATGGTAAAACAGCATGGCTATAATTTTATTCCACGAATACACGTATATAATTTGCGCATGCGTGGACCAGTATTGAACAAAAGGGATAACCTTCACCGGGTAATGGCACTCTCTGCAAAGTCTCGTCCTAGTGTTACATCAGCTCAGTCTAAAAGTAGATCAAGCAAACGAGAGAGCGTTTTAGAAGTAAGATCTCCAGACAAGGAGAAACTATAAATACTAATAGAATATTTGGGGAGGGTAGTCTGGTTACCATGGAAACTAAACATCTTTGTATAGGTCCAGGAGGAAGAAGCAATGCCACCTCCAGATCAATTTGCATGGAAGGTGCTATCACAAGAGCATATCACAAGATTAAATTCTCTAACAATTGATGAATTAGCAAAGTGAATTAACTGCCACAACATCAGCTATATATTATACTTGTATCTTTCCTAGTGAGTTAGCAAGATTACTCTCTTTGAATCAATATAATGAAGACTTACAACAGGCAGCTACACTAGATTACTTTGTATCAGGATATATGTAAGAATAAAACTTTAAATGTCTGCTTATTTATTAATTAATAAGATTTGCGCATGAAAATCATTTCACTTGTGAGCAACAGTCAGCTTTTTTTACTCTACTACACAAATTGTTAGAGAACATTAAAAGTAGGTTTGTAATTTATGAATGGATGCATGGATGGAAAAATGGACGAGTGGATAGTTGGGTGTATAGAGAAATAGATAGATGAATTTGTGACATGATTTGCAAAAAGGGACCACTTCTGTCAAAACATTTGTGACCTGATTTGTGAAAAAATCAACTGTTCAAACATCTCAAAAAATACAGTTTTGTATACATACAGTTGTTATATATGCATAAACTATTCTACATGTATGCAAAACTGTTTTTTGGTATCTTTTAACAAATTTTTTTCACAAATAAGGTCACAAATGTTTTAACAGAAGTGGTCCCTTTTTGCAAATCAGGTCACATTTTAATAGATGACTATAAATATATAGGTGAGCACCTTTCCTTGTCTAACAACCTTCAACAGTTGGGACAGTATCTCAGTGGTATAGGTATCTCACAGCAGACTTCTCTTCAATGCTTTACTCTTGAAACAGCTCACAAATGTCTTGATTATATTCATACCAGTCTCATTCAACATTATCAACTATTTCAGTTTTCCTTTTTGAGGAGACACAAGAAGAAGAACACATCCAAACTCAAGTCAGTGCTTTATGATCTTACCTTATTGAATGCTGCCTTCCCTTCCTCAAAGGTTCAAATATGCTTACCACCTGACTCAAATACACTGCGTCCTGCTCCATTGGAAGAAGCGGTGACAGAAGAGTTCCACAATCGTTTTATTGCACTCATCCTCCACTATCACACTCCCTCCCTCACTGTCACAGGTAAACATAGAAAATATGCTCCCAAACCTCTGTTGTTATAAAACAGGTTCAAGACCCCCAGCTACCAGAAAATACAAAGTCACCATCATTAGGTAATGTAGTTTAGCAATATTGGTAGCCTGTATCCCATATACATAATAAAATTAATAACATCATACTATTATAGTTACAAGAATAATCTTTGATCTCTCTCACTAGATCTTCCTTCATCTCTATTACTCAATATCACTCCTGAAGAAGTCAAATCCTTAATGAAACAGATGACCTCATCAACTATATCAATATATCAGGTTCATAACATATAATAACTAATGACTTCAATTACTAGTAATCTTTAGGAACAGCTGCTGCAAAAATTAAAAGACAGAGAGACAACTTACACTGCAAAGCTTTCTAAAATAGAGAAAAGTTGCAACTAAATATCATATAATTAGATTTATAAAAGAGCCTTTTGTCAGTAAGTAGTATTTTTGACTGGGTATTTCTAACTAGTAAATAGAGAGCTGGTCGATACTGTTGTATATCTCTACCTAGTTACTATAGTTACTATAGTTACTATAGTTACTACATCCTATCTTAATGCCTAATGATAATGCAAAACAATGGTTTTATTGACTCTATTAAACCATTCTACCATTATCTCACTAAAATTAAATTATAAAAACATTACAATAGTGATAAATATTGCTAAATCGTATTCTTTTCTTAAAACACACACGTAGGTTAATGACTAAAAAACAATAATTTAAAGACTGTTATTTTTTATACTTGATCTTCTAAATCATCAAACTCATCCTCAGCTTCGCCACCAACTTCAACATAACGTCCTGACATTCCACTCTTAACTAACTCCATGTGGTCCTTCAATTCTTGCTGCAAATCCACCATCTCTGGAATGTCTTGTTTGATATGCTCCTGAATTTTGATTGCCAACGCTGGTAGAGCACTAAGAATAAGTAATTCCGCATTTTTAAGAAGAAAATCTGTTTTTGGAAGTAGAGCAACTTCTTCCATAGCTTTCCCAATGATGGCAACCATGATATGTCTAAAAAGATCAGAGAGGCAATCGATGAAAGTTTCCAAGAGTTCTGGTGTGTGGATTTTGAGGTAACTATCGACGTAGCTTAGAATATTCTGACAAGATGTGAAAGTTGTTTCACTAAGGTCAACAATATTATCATTAACGAGGTTTGATGGACTTGGCACACCTATGTTTTCAAGTTGAAGAAGAATTTCAGCAACTTGTGCTTGATTCTCTCGACAATCCTTTGGATCCACGTATCGGCATTACCTAAAGTACTCAGTTTTGTCCTCAAGTAGTTCTCTAGCATCCATCAGAGCCTGAGAAAGGTAGCTATGTAGGAAGTTCATCACTTTGAAGTCAAGATCTAGGCCCGATTTAAGGAGGGTCTGACATTGTTGGCGTATTGTTGCGACACATTCAGCAACCATTACGAAATTCAGGTTGCTTCTAACAGGTGGGAATATGCTCTCGATACAGTAAGTCTTCAAGAAGAGATCCACTTCTTTTATAGACCAAGTAACAAAAGCAGAATAACTGCTAGAATTATTTTGAAATGCTTCTTTGAATTCTTTTGCAGCATTCTGGAGACTGGCAAAGAAAGTAATAGACACATTGGTTATATAAATAGTTGTTGCACCTTCCATTTTTATCTGTCTCAATTCGTGATCAGTCACACGTGAATGATTCTCAAGAAATAGTTTCACATGCTTTTGCTGCTCGACCTAGGCGCAAAAGAAGGCTGATAGCTCTTCTGGCTGCACGTGGTCCGCCTCGTAGAGAACCTGAAGGCGAAGATTGTAGCTCTTTCATAAGAACTTCTCCAAGAAGGTTGACACGATGTTAACTCTAGCTCTGATATCACGAAGAGCAATCTGATCAGAGCAATCTTTGAGATGCCGTTTCACACGTTCAATGAGATTAACAGCTTGATCAAACTCTCTCTGAGCAATGAAAACGTCCAGATTTTCAGGAGCATCTTTGACCCCAATTAGGAGAGGCCACTTCTGTAGGTTGACGCTGTAACACACGAAAACCACTTACCGCTCTATTGTTTGGTTCATGACGCCGAGATCCCATTTTGTTTGTCATTTGAACCTCTACTTGTTTTCAATGTCTCACGTTCAGTGGCAAGTTTCTGTTTTGTACTCTCTAACTGTTTCATCCACTGAGATTTTGTGACTTCATTATCTGCTTGGAACATGTGACTATCAGGAAACATACGAATCTGAAAGAGATGCTTCATTTTTTCAGTGTCTTTTATATTGACTATAGCTAAGTTATCTAGCTCATAAAGGGCTGAAAATGATACTTTATAGGACCCTTTCTTTTGGCTTTAATCAAAGTGGCTAACATCAAGCTGTCATTGAGTAGGAAGGCTCTAACGGTCTGGACTGATTCTAGAGTTTGAGGATCCATCTCAATTAAATTAGACACGTACACAACATAGCGACCAGGTACTTCAGTGACAGTTGAACTTCCTTCAACAGTCTCTAGTAATGAAGCGATGGTGTGCTTTTCTTGGGTCTCTGCCTCCATGTGCGACATTTGTTCTTCACTGTTAACAGTGTTTATGCTTGAATAGTAGACGTCAAACCTTGGTGCTCATTTAGAAGGTGACTTAGTTGGTACATTTCTGCTTCAAGAGCTGAGATCTCTCTTGATGTATCGAGATTAAAAGGGCATAGTTTTGGTAGACATTTTGTTTGAGTTTTTGAGCTGTTCTTTCTGCTACTGATTGAATTTGTTTTTTTGTGCTTTAGTAGATCATCTGAACTATCAAAACGAAATGCTATATCCTTAATATAGCCATTCACTTCAAAATCTGATGATGATAGTCTATCTTCTAAATTCATTTTATTTTGCGACCTACAAAGTGAAGTTATAAAAACAAATAAGCGAAGGGAATTATTGTTGCTTGTTTGATATGTTTTGTATGACTTACCTTTTGAACAGCAAACTAAATGCAGGAGGTTATTGCTTTATTGGAGGTGTGGTCTTTTTGAGCATTATTTGGAGAATTTTAATTAATAGGCGGGGTTTGTCACTGGCGGGAAATTTCTATCCAAGAGACCTACAATGACTGCATCAGATCTTCAGAGTAAGATTATTCATAATTTAAATGAGGCCCAGAATGGACTACATCACCATCATAAGCTGATAAAAACCTTAAAGGAAGTGTTAGAGCAGGAGAGGCACCATCAGTTAAAGATTTCTTTGATGTTTTCTTTCCACCATTACGTAATGTACTAGTGGTGTTGAAAAGGGAACCAGCTGCTGAACGATTAGTTTGACATTTGTGGCAAATTTGCAATCACTGTTGCTCCAAAGAAACCGAGGATAGAAGGGGCGGAGTCATCAAGTGAGGAAGAGGAGGAAGAAGAAGAAATGAATTGCCAACAAAATTTACTCCATCTTCTGATGTCAAATCTTGTCTGTTATTTAGAAGCAAAAGAGAAGGCTGTACGATTTCGTGTATGCCAAATACTCTCAAAAATCTTCACTTTCTCCTATGATGATTCCAGCACTTCTATCCAGATGAGTTCAAGCCTGTTGGAAGAATTAACTGAAAAACTCATACATCGCCTTCATGACCGCTATCCACTTGTTCGACTATATGCTTCTCTGGCACTCTCTTACCTTCAAGATCCTTCTGATGCTGATTGTCCTGTGACATCAGCCTTAATGTGGTCCATGGAGCATGACTCAAATTTCGAAGTACGCAGGTGCATTGTTCTTCACATTCTCATTACTCAAACGACACTTCCTGCCATGATTGCTCGAACAAAAGATACTAAAGAACATTGTTCGACGATGTGCCTTTTGATTCTCCTCAGAGAAATGTTCCATACGTCACTTAACAATAAAACAGCGCATCCAACTTCTCAATGATGGTTTGAGAGATCACAGTGTACAAGTTCGTGAAGCTTGTACAGGAGGACTGCTACGGAGCTGGTGTCTAACATTAGATGGAGACTTTCTTCAGTTGTTGCATCGTTTAGATGTGGAGAGTTCCCTGATGTGGCTGAACTAGTGTTGATGAGTTTTGTTTGACGACATTTCTGATGAAGAGCTTGTGAAGACATTTGAATCCAACATGAGTCAAGCAAGTACAAAGAATGACGAGGAAGACACTACTGCACATGAACTAGAGGTAAGTTGACTTGTTGCTTCCACTTGTAGTCTCTGTTTGGTGTTAGATGACTAATAGATTGCTGCCATTGGAAATGTTAGATTGTGAGCTGACATTTTATTGGCGTTGTCTCTGTAAGTATTTCAAACAGCGACCAGAAGAAGGTTTGGCTTTTTCAGAGCGAATCATGCCCAACATTATCACAGTTCTGTAGTTATTTACAAAAGTATAGTTTTATATATGAGAGCTTTTTAGATCTATTGTTTACTAGTTTTATGGAAACTGAAATTATGGGTAGTGAAGATGGAGGAGAAGAACTGGACAATCAAATATCACAAGAATATGTTGCCCGACAACTTTGTGGTATCATACCATCATTGGACTTCACAGATGAAGTAGGACGGTGAGATAATATGATTTTAAATACCTTACCTTTTCTCTCTCTCTTTCTCTTTTTTTCAGACGTCAACTGGGTCAACTGATTTATACACTTGTCGTTAATCCAGCTTTTCCTGCCAGTTTGGTAACTCCTCTTATGGCAGAACAGACATCAATATGGCCACAAGAATCTTACAGAATTGAGAAACTTATTGATATCATTGCAGATATACGTTACTCTGGCATGTCAGAAAGTGCTTCGAATGATTCCCAACTTGCCAACCTCTCCTATCTTGACTTAAAGGTACGAAATACTTTGTTTGGGTTTTTCTCTAGCTGATATACAACAAAGCTATATTATCATAGTTTATTCTAGGATGATGTCACTAGTCTTATTAAGTGTTTAGCAGTAGCTGGTGAAGTCTTTAAAGAATTAAAACCACAACAATTGACTCCTATTCTCCAAACTCTTCTTGACTCTTTGGTATGTTTTGATTTGGAAAGTATTATGTTTTAAATTTTGCAGTTATTACCTTGTGTTCAAAATGAGAACCCTTATGTACGAGATCTTGCACTCTATGCTCTTGGATTGGCTTGTCTGTTGAATGTTAACTTGGCCAGAAGTCATATACTATTGTTCATACAAGTATGTGTGTATATTGGTGTGTAGGTGTGTGTATGTCAGATCTGTTCATAGGTTAGCCAAGTAGATCATGAAATGTTCAAGCCACAGCTTTAAAGGTGTCTTTGATCTTCTTCACCTTACGGATTAGAAGCCTTCAGTGCACAACAAGAACAAGGGGAGGAAGAAGTAAACAAAGACAGACAAAGAGACAGACTCTGAAGTTATTGTTCAGACATCATAAATGAACTCCTTGGAGAAGAGGCTCAAAATGAAGAACAAGAAGAAGAGAGAGATAAAGATAAAAACAGATCGACCAGTTTTTAACATATCCTTGCAGAGTTTCCTCGATGGAGAAGTAAATAAAACAAAGAAAGAAAATGACATCACTCTTTTTTAATTCTTTTATCCAGAGCTCATTACTTCGTGAAGTGACAGCCCGAGGGTCTGGCTAGCTCCTCTTAGCTACAAGAGTTGTGAGTGTACCACTTCTTGTCCGTCTGTTACTTTCTGGTACAACCCAACGTTACAAGAAGAAGACAGGCTACGTGCAGTTTTAGGCCTTTCTTTCCAGCATTTGCCTCTACTGATCAGTATGTTATTAAATTGTCTAGTATATGTGTTTATTGTTTTGTATAGGCACTCCAGAGCAAATATTAGTCGAGAGTTATCTTCCTTTTATGCAGACTCTCTTGGAGGCTCCACCCACTTCTCCTTTGGGTGATGTTGACATAACAATGCCAGTGACTTGTGTCATTAATTTATCTGCACCTCCTCATAAAAATGTAATAGATTGGATGAATGGATGGGATGAGATATTTATAGTGGAATATTTTATTAATTATAATTATTAATTATTTGTTATTATTAATAGGAAGATTCTCTCTCATGTATAATTTAGCACTTCAAGTAGTTAGTAATCAATTGTGTTATCAGGAGATACTGAAGATGACATAGTGTGGCTAAGAGCACACTGTAGAGCACTACACATAATGTCACTAACTCTACAAATAAGTTCTCACACACACATGTGCACACGCTCATTCACTCTCTCTTTCTCTCTCTCTCTCTCTCTCTCTCTCTCTCTCTCTCTCAGAGTAATGCTCGAGATATCTTAACATTTAACAAATCAATTAGTACAAGTATGTTATTTGAATGTTTTGTTTATAGATATGTGTTATTCTTATATCATCCTCATTCCAGTCTGTACAAGATCCGCCATAGCTTGAGGAATTTGACAAAGTTCAAGTGTCTTTAGAAAAATAGATCATCTTTAGATAGCATTAGTCATAATGACAGACCAGGTTAGTGGGTAGTAGGATGAGATTAATAACACAAGTAATAATGAATTAGATCACACTGGGACTGACAAAGAGCATATTGAGGAGCCTCCCTTGGTATTAACAGAATCAGGAACCCCCACCTAGACCTTTCCCATCTCCGCATTCTGATGTAGCTAAGTCCCCTGCACAAGACCAACACCACAATCAATCTGTTAGAAGTAGCCGGCGAAAAAGAACACAAAGAAAAAACTACTTCAAAGACAATAGATGACACTCATGAGTAGGTCCCTTTATTTAATGGCTAAGTGTGTGTGTGTGTTGTGTGTGTGTGTGTGTGTGTCAAAGTCAATGTTTTATCTTAACATCTATATTGTACATCAAATACATGTACTTATTATATATATATAAATGTACTGTGTGCATTTTTCATCATATGAAGTGTACTAAACGTTATTATATTAATATCCTTCTTAGAAATGTGACTCCTAGAAATGTTAGAAAATCCACCAGGACAATAAGAAGAACACAAACTACTAAGTATGTCATAGTAAATATAGCCACTACACACAACTACTAAGTATGTCATAGTAAATATAGGCCACTACACATACACAAAGAGATAATTCACTAGAAAGCCAACTACAATACTACTACACCTAAGTATGTCTTCCTGTATATTGTCTTGGAATGCAAAGGACACTACATTAATTTGTCTTCTGACAAATTAAGACATCATTTAAAGGGGTTAGCACTAATAAAGTCCATCCTGTCTATTCAATATTGTTGGGAATATCTTACATTATTCAGTGAAATAGCTCAAGTGATAACTCCCCTAAATAATTTCTGCAGAATACATTACCTGGGTAACTGAAGTTTGAGCTTCATCAGTGGTGTATTATTAATATCATAACAGTTGTTACTGACTATTAATATGATAGAACATCATAAAGAAACTGACCTAAAAAAGGAAAGTGGATTGAGATCACAATGAATCTTTCCCATGTACTAATAGTTTTGCAACAGTTACTAAGTACAAGCTGATTGTACTAAGACCCACTTACATTGTAACCTGATATGTTTTGTAATGCTCACAACATTATTGCATGTCATTTACTAATTTGGTCAATGACCACATGTTATTATAGTGTCTATAGTCTTGCATCCTCACACTGGACTGGTACTAGTTATATTGTCTAGTCATAGCAGATGTCTGGTGATGAAAATTCACATACAATCTTCATAACATCAGCTGTAGAGTCTTTAGAGTCTTGGCATCATTAAGCTCTCAATACTGAAACAATATATATCCTGTTGGCAAGTTGATTTCCTTCTCTTGATTAGGTCCAAAAGGAAAGGAAAGGGTTCCACCCACATAGATAATGAGAGAGGAAAGGAACAGTGATGACTTCTTCTGTGGTGTGAACACTCACCCATTTGTTCGTGTGCAAGATCTTCTAAAGGTTTATAACAAAGACCGGATAGATGATATTAGATGGATAGATGGATAGTAGATGGACAGATGGAAGGATAGATGGATAAACAAATTGACAGATGGATAAATGGAATAGATAATATTCCCTTTGAATTTGATTTTTCTTACAGAGTGGTAATGACTGATATTCCTGAACCCTTGTTTTCAGTGACAATGATTAAGTTTCCCTAACAATAGCTGTAATGTTGACGTCAATACATATTGTTCCTATTACACAATGAACTAGACAGTGTATTGTTTACATTTATATAGTTTTTCTTTATGGAAATTATGGGTAATTTACTAAACAATACCGTATTGACAACACTGCCGGTCCCTTTGGGACTACCATTGAGCAATAGTATAGGGGCGGAGCTCGTATCAAATTTGCGTATAAAAGTCAGCTAGAAGTTGCCGAGTTGCAAGTAGATTTCAAACCTTATCATCTTAACGGCATCAAGAAACTCTTTGGCGTACAGCAATGCAGTCCCTAAGAAGAATATGTACAAACTTACGGAGGTATGACGCTTTAGTGTGCGCTCATCAATATAGCGCTATTTATATAAGTAACTTATAGTATTATATATAATACAATATTCCGTATATTTTTACTGTATTGTGCATATATGAACCTGAACTGAGATGTGTCCTCTGTTTTATCCAGCGAGGATTCCAAGCAACCCATTAGCACCTGTTCAATTATTGTGACACTGCAGTAATATATCAGATGAGTCAACTAGGGTCAACTAATGAAAACATCGCCCAACAATCTAGACAGGCGGTCTGCTCTCATCAAACAAACTCAAAGATGCAAAACACACATCTGATCGACATCTTCATGTACTAGTAGATAATGTAGTACCAGAAGCACAAAGGTGTCTACGACTTCCGACTTAATATCCTGACGAAATACAGCTGGACATCCATGGTAGTGTGCCATTTTTAAAATATATGTGTACTGAGAAATGATACTAGAGTAGTAACCACAAAATGCATGCCTTGGTCAATGAGGCATGGATTTTTAGTACATTTTGTAAATATCTAACATTTACTTTCTTCCGTGCTATTTTTGATGTTTTCATTTCTCTTTCTCTTTTATGTTCTTGGGGGTGTATGTAAAGTAAAGACCTATTTGGTTTGGAGCTGAGGTAAGATATTATAATAATCCATACATTAAATCATATGGGTTTCTGTCTTTTGATCATGCCAAAGGTTGTTGTCCCACTATTTTCAATGCTGACATAGTGAAAATGGGAGTAGTCCCCTTGTGTTTAATTATTGCAAGTTGTGCTTAGAAGTTCTAGGAAGAGTTAGGGGAGTGACTAGGGAGGACCTTTTTTTGTCATTGTTACATGAATTGTTTATTTTGACCCACCCGTGCTAGGTCTTTAGTATTAGAGGAATTATATAAGATAGAGCTATTTTAGGCCAAAGTTCATGAATACATACAGATTGTGTGGGTATAGAGTATCCTCCAATTACTTTGTAGTGTTTTCATTTCTTCATAGTGTCTGGCAGCTGGGTCACATATTGCAAATCATGAAATGGAATCATATTGAATTAAAGCCATATGCTGTATATCTTTTCAAAGTGTATCAGTCGATTGCGTCAAGGATTGAGAGAATAGAATCAATGCCTATGATCCCTCGCTGTCAGGCCAAAAGCTGACTTTCTCTGAAAGAGTAAGTTGAGCATGTGTTTACTGTGGTTATGTAATATCTTCATAAAAGTGTCTGAATAGTAAACCATTGAACTTAATAAAGTAGTGTTTAGTTTGTCATTCTTTTGAATGAACGGGCAAAACAGTCTAGTGGCTATATTAATAACATCTTTGGCATTTTTGGTTACATTGGGGAATTTGTTAAGCTGGGACATTTTTATGCTGAAATCATCATCATGTATTTTATGAAGTTATTCCTCCTTTTCCCTTTGTTGTAAACCTTATCACATTTCCAGAGGGACTTTTGTTTTGTTACAGCACTACGTGCATTGTAATGAATATAGTTTATTGAGGCTGATGTATCAAGCAATTATATGGTAGTGCATCATGAAAAATTTTATAGTTCTGAAATAAAGAGTAGAATTCTTGCATGAAATTGGTTTATGTTCAGTATGATGCAGTATAGGCTTCTTTGGCCTTAGTTGAATGTTTACATCCCTGGTTATTTTAAAGACATATCCCTTTTATAGTAAGGATGGGCATAAGAATGCATGGACATAGTTTAAAAGTTACAACATGTCTAATATGTCTTCATTTGCTATAAGGTTAAAGAGCTTCTTTAAAGCTTTTAATAGAAGTTGGACAGACTTTGAGTTCAGGTCGGATACAATAATATAAAGTACTATTTTCATTTACCATATGAGTATTTGAGTCTATTGGCATAAAAATTAGCATCATTATGACATTATAGGTACGGGAGTATCATGTGCCAGTGTTCAACTGAGACTCAACACTTTTCACCAACAGAGGTGCTATCCTATTCTCAGAGGCCACAAAACAGTCAGTTAAAATAGAGTACAATGGTATGATGTTTACAAATGAAGAGATTCTAACATTCAATCAGGAAACTGTCGTAAACCAAAGTGACATAAGAATTTACTAGGAATTCACACCAAGGGCATGTTTACAGTAAGACTATTGTTGACATTATTCATTAGTCCTTCCTGCACAATGGATGCATATTGCAACATTTGTGTTTATGTAGAGTTTTCTATTTGTATATAGAGTCTCCCAACCTGAATATTTGCAACATAGATATGGTGAAATGCTGGAGCTGTTGTTTATGTTTGCAATACCAGTTAAGCATTATCCCAGTTAGTACAAAAAATGTAGTTCATCGTTTGTTAGTAAATGTAAGTGTAATCTTTTGTTTTATGCTTGTTAATAGCATGATTTTATTCTATCTTTGTGTTTAGAGGTCTTTGTAAACCAGTG
>NW_024534346.1:0-21793 GCF_016097555.1 Gigantopelta aegis
AGGTTTTTATAGATTAAGGCGATGGCAGCGTCTTCTGAATGACTTAGACGTGTTTATTTTAGAGCCATCTCTCTCTCCTTCCGGTGGGCTCGACCGCAAAACTTTCGAACGTCTTCCTTTTTTCTTACTAAATTAACCATCGCTGGATCTTTTGTGTCACTCTCCTAATGGTACAAACGATGAAACCCATAACCCTTTGGAAAAAAAAGAAAAGAAAGAAGTGTTTTATTTAACGATGCACTCAACACATTTTATTTACGGTTATATGGCGTCAGACATATGGTTAAGGACCACATAGATTTTGAGAGGAAACCCGCTGTCGCCACTACATGGGCTACTCTTCCGATTGGCAGCAAGGGATCTTTTATTTGCACTTCCCACAGACAGGATAGCACAAACCATGGCCTTTGTTGAACCAGTTATGGATCACTGGTCGGTGCAAGTGGTTTACACCTACCCACTGAGTCTTGCGGAGCACTCACTCAGGGTTTGGAGTCGGTATCTGGATTAAAAATCCCATGCCTCGACTGGGATCCGAACCCAGTACCTACCAGCCTGTAGACCGATGGCCTGCCACGACGCCACCGAGGCCGGTCCATAACCCTTTGGCGTCACTCTTCTAGTGACGCCAGTTTAGAAAGTTCTACTAATTTCTTAAACAACTATTAGGATTGGACTGAACTGTGGTTGGCCACGGTGGGGGTGGGGGATGGGATGCCGGGAGTTAGGGCATTCTTTGGGGCCATAGGCGTAGGCGGTTTGACCTTAGGTTTTGTGTAGGGCCGGACTCCCCTACCTCCCGACACTTACCTAGTCACACCAATTTTTAAAATATGATTGGCAGCCCCTTTTCCAAAATTAATTTAATTTTGTTTTGTATACTTGTGCCAATTTTATAGCCTTTCCTCCTAACCTCCCATTGGCTTAATGAATACTGTTCAACAATTATTATTAATTTTAGACCAGCCAATCTAAATTTGCGCCGAAATTATATTATATTAATAATTTATATAGGTTAGGAATGTTAATATTTTTCTTTAAGGGCGCAGCCAAAATTTATTAAAGGAAACATGTCACGTGACCTATATTTGTAACCAACCATGTACAATTAATTATAAATTGAATCACCTAAAAAAAATAAAAAAATAAAAATTAATAACTTAAAATATCTCCGTAAAAAACCCCTCAGATACGAGCTCTTAGTGGAAATTGCCGATCTTTAATGAGCAGGGCAATCACGAGGTCCGTGACGTCAGAGACGCGTCGCTTGAGCTGAAGTCTTACACTTAAAAGCATTAGTCTGTACCATTCATAAAGAATCTAAAACTTGCACAGTGTTCGTTCGCAAAGGTTTTGCCGTATCAATTTGAGCTGTTAGTAAATGAAGAAAGACACACATTTACTTACAACTGTGATACTGAAGAAAAAACGGATAGCGAGTCAGAGGGTGGAGAAACCGATGGTGCCAGACCAGACCGGTCGACCAATTTACAGCCCGGAGCCCGAAAGTAACCCGGAGACAAAACCAAAACCCGGATGCTAATGCCGAGGTGTATACTGTTCATATTTAGCATAAAGATACACCTCGGTATGATGTATTTAAATATGTAAAAAATATAAATGCAGGACAATTTGTTTTTTTGTTTGTTTTTTGGGTGTTTTTTTTTAGAAAATATCGCATTTTTCATGTTCGGGCTGTACATAATGAAATCTGTATGCACAGTGTAAACAAACGCTCTAATTTACGACAAGGCGCTTCACTTTCATTAACCTGACTTGTAAAACAACATAAATGACTTGAGAGTATAATCAACTTTTTAACTAAATATATTTCAATTTGCATCAGTAGAACGAAATGGGGTTATAGTATTTTTCTCTCTTAAAAAAAAAGAGCACCATATTATTAGGCCTATTGGTAGGGTGCGTTAGAGTAGAAACGACCACTCACGATAATTTTCTTTTCTTTGGTACTACGTAATTGGTCAGTTTTGTAATTTTAGATGGGAAAGTCTACTTAATCAAGGGTTTTACAGCATAATTTACAGTAATGAAGCAGGGCGGCTGATAATGTCCATTAACATTGTACTATAGTCGCGACAGGTTACACCACAATACCCTGTGATCTTAAAAAAACTGGCAAGTATTTTGTGCGTATGTCTAGACACTGGTAATCACTTACCTGGTCGATACCCTGCAATATACACCTGCCAATCAGAACAGAACAAAACAGAACTTTATTTCACTCAGGCCGCTATTCAGTGGCATATGAGGTACATTAACAATAATTATATGACAGTGACAAGATGGGGTTTACAGGAGAACATTTATATGTACAATATCAAAACAAAAAAGGTATAATAATAATAATACAAAATGAAATATAGTTCTAATAGTAATAATCTATATATATATATATATGCAAACATAGATAGTAGTAGTAGTCGGAATAAGACAGCATAAGCTTGGGAGACATTTCTTTTTAAGGTTTACCGAATTTATCCGTAATTTCTTTTATTAATTTGCATAATTTTTTTGAAGACTTATTTTGTCATTTGTCATTAATTGTTTAAATTTCAGCATATTGGGTTTGTTATAATAATATGGCTTTAACAATTTTTTTCGGGAGTTATTAAAGAAAGAGCATGTAAGTAGATAGTGAAATTCGTCTCCGATGTCATTTTTGTTACATAGTGTACATAGTCTGCTTTCTACTGGGGTGTTGTTCCATCGTCTTGTTTCGATTGGTAAGTAATGGTTTGATGTTGTAAATTTTAGTAACGTAGTCCATGATATTTGTGGTAATTTTATAATATATTTTTCTAATGTTAGATGTTCTTTAAATGTGGTGTACATTTTACCCCTTGATGATGAAGCTATGTCGCTATTCCATTGTTGTAGGTACTGATCGTTTTGTCTTAATTTAACATTATGGATAAGTAGTGGTATAGATGAAATGTTTTGTGACATCCAAATACTGGTCATACCTAGTTGGTTAAATATATTTTCCACGTGTTTTATCAACTTATAATTATATCCAGATATGTTAGAGTCGTGTAACATTAGTTTATACAATAAGAGGAATGTTTTTGTTTGTTTTCCAGAAACAATTCGGGCCCAGATACTTATCATCCTTTGTTGGATAATTAATTTAAGGGGTTTTCTTCCAAGTTCACCGTATATCATGAATAGTGGGGTTCCTTTCCTTACTGGTAGGATGTGTTTTAAAAATTTAATATGAATAGCTTCAATAATATCAATATTTTCATGGCCCCATACTTCACATCCATATAAAAGAATCGGGACAACCATGGAATCAAATAATTTTAATTTACATTCAACTGAAAAGGTATTGTCTTTAGATTTTGATAGGATAAAGTACATTGCTTTTGTCGCCTTTTGTGTTAGCAGTTTTTTGGTTATTTTAAACCTATTTAATTTGGTAAAAGTTAACCCTAAATATTTGTACTCTTTTACGTTTTCGAGTGTTTGGTTTCCTAATGTAAATACATTCTTGTAGTCATTAGCAGTACCATAAAAAATTATTATTTTAGTTTTGTTTATGTTAACTTTAAGTTTCCATTTATTGCAATATTGTGAAAAGGCTTTAAGGGATTGTTGTAAATCGGAGGCGTTTGTTGCGAGAAGCGCAGTATCGTCAGCATATAATAAGCTTAGAAAATAAAGAGCGGTTTCCGAGTGTTGCTATGTCATCTGTGGCTATAGATACCCCAGTAAAATTGTGGCTTTTTAAGTAATTATCTAGATCATTTAAATAAATAGAAACAAAACAGGTGACAAAGTTTCTCCTTGACGGACACCGATATTGCAAGGGAATAGATCTGATGTGTCATTCTTTGTACAAATGCAAGATTTTATTCCTTCATACATTTGGTAGATAATTTTGAAGAATTTTCCATTTATGTTATTTTTAAGCAATTTTTGCCAAAGACATGTCCTAGAGATTAGATCAAATGCTTTTTGAAAATCTACGAAAGCGCAAAATAATTTCTTTTTTCTTTTCTTCAGAATTTCGATTAATGAATGTATATTAAATAGGTGATCAGTGGTAGAGTAACCTTTTCTGAAAGCTGTTTGAGCTTCGTTTAATATATTATTTTCTTCAATAAAGGTATTTAATCGGTTGTTTAAAATAGTCGTAAATAGTTTCGAGATACAACAGACCAGCGTTATCGGCCTATATAGTTTATGAGCCAGACCAGATATTGGTACCACCTGGGTGGGCAAAGTCTACCAATGTTTTTCTGAAAGCCCTATATCAATAGATAATGAAATCACTTGATAGACCTTCAGAACTCACAGCTTAGTGGTAGTATTCACACTTTGAAGTAAGGCACTTGCGTCAGTTTGGATCAGTCCAACTGTGGGGTAGGGCAAATATAAAATAGACCTTCTTGATGACCAATGGTCCGTTGTCCACAAATTACCCATCAAAATGTTTGTGTTGATGGGTACTACAGTTTAAATGAGGTATCGTGCAATTGCGTTCATTAAGTAGGTCACCAGAGGTCAAGAGGTAAAAAAAATTGACATATGCCCAAAATTTGGATGTCTGACAGAAAATACTCTATAAAATCCATATGCATCAGATTATTTTCACTTAAATTTTTATTTATCAGCCAAAGCAATACAAAAGTGATTTTAAGTGTCAAACATGGGATGTTCTATGTAGTTACGTAATGGTCACACACGTTATTTGCCGTTCTTTTGAAATGCATATTTTTTTTGTGCAAAATCCAGATATTACTCTTCATCCATAATATTTTGTTATAATAACCACTTCATTCAACACTGACTAATATGTTTGTTCTGATATGTGTCAAGGTGTATTTCACACAGTTACACTTGCATATAATTATGATAAAGGTCACCCAAAGGTCATGAAAATAGGTCATCGTTCAATGGTAGAGTTATTTGGTATAGAAACGCTTGGTTATTTATTCAACTGCTTCAAAGATAGGTTCACAGAAAAGTCAAATACTGATACCACTTTCACATCAAGACTGATTGTTATTGATCAATGATTTGATTATTATTCACCTGAGTAATGAGAGTGTTTGTGATTTAAATATCATTCAAGTCAACATCGGAATTGTCCTCTTCATCCTCTTCATCATCCTCAGAAGAGTCAACTTCTTTCTCATCTTCCTCAGCCATCTGATTGGCACATGTAGCTAGCTTACACAAGTAGGTGCACTTCATCTTGTCCTGAAGGCATGTGCAACTATCCACCAAGCACTCTTTAGAACATGTACAGGACAGCATTTCAATCACTGCTTCTGGAGCAGGCAAACCATCTCCCCAGTCAATTACTAACTCCCCCCCCCCCCCCTCCTTTGACCAACTATTGCCAACGGGGTCAGAACTCTCTGGAAAGGCATCCAAGCTCCTCTTCCAAATTGCACATTGGTAATTTGCACGTTTGCAATGATTCTTCAAGGAAGAGGAACAGGGCGGAAGTTGCCATGAATCAACCTCCCCTTTCTTGGCGCAGACGATACTGAAGTGCAGGTCATTAACACTTTCTGTAGTAGACCTTGTGCTGTAGATACGGCAAGTTAGCGATTCCAACGTGTTGAATAAGTCATCTGACAGGCTCCAGTTGGTACCGAGTTGTGCAAGCATTTCCCTGTGTTTAGTACTCATCAAGTGGAGACATGATAATTTTCCTTGACCGGCAAAGGCATTCACCGTATCGCAACCACTGAATGCATGGAGCCGAAGTAGTGCTTTGCATTTTTTATGACCGAGCATTTGTGCCACCTTCTCAACATCTACATACTGTACCTGTGGTTTGCGAACCACATACAATGGACATGCAACATGGTCTGCGAATGCGATACAAAGAATAAATACGTCCGTGTCCTCAGAAACACAAACAGCCGATCTGTAACCAGAGTTCGAACAGTGTATGGCATGTAACATAAGGAGAGTGTCCACTTCCTCCTGTCCCGATCTCAGAGCTTCAACGTCACTCACAGAGTCCTCTGTTAACCCCCCTTGCAACAGGTTAGAAAGGAAGTTTCTCCATTGTTTTATTCTGTGGCCAGGTTCTATTGTTCTGAACAAAATCCCTGTCAGTGCTCCTCGGTTTACTCTTTTGGCATTTTTGACTGACTCGTTTCGGTATATGTCAACACAGTGTCTATTCGATTATTTCTCAGGTGTAGCTAGTGCCCTCGGTATTGGACCTAGAGGATGGAATGAGACATCCCACATTTTAAGTTTCCACGCCCATCCTATTAGGATCATTTTAGCGAACAAGTTGCCATCTGCTTTCACAATTACCTGCCTTCCTCCAGTGTTATATGTTTTCTTGACCTTCACATCACTGAACATCTTCAGGTTCTGCTTCTTCAAGAGGTAATGAAACTTCTTCATTGAGGGATCTGTCTCCAGTCTCTCTTCCCTGAACGTTTTGTATGCAGACCAGTATCCTTGGCTTGCATGAGACCCTTGGTAACTTCCGTTTGTGCCAGCATACCCGTAGGAAAGCTGAGGAGATCTGAATTTGTGAACAGATTAGTCCAATTGTTTCGTAGAATAGATAGCACATCCCGTTCATCACTTCGTATCCTGGACTGGCCGAGGTCTGGGTAAGTGAACGGGATGTGCTCAATGCCTAACATCCCGAAGTAACCCGAGGAACGAACTTCGATACTCAGCTGTGTGATAATACATGCCTGCAGCACTAAGCTTCAAGCTGAAGCCCTCTTGTCCCTCCCCCCCCCCCCCCCCGGTCTATGGGAATCCGTCCGAATGGATTGTGCCCCAATCTGGACAGGCAATCCACCGTCTCTAAGATAAGCATGGATTTCTGGATGCTGTATCTCAAGGTTCGTCATTTCAGCATAATAGCATGACAAGTAGCAGGCATAGTTCTGTCTGTCATAAGCAAAACACCATGGTATACGGTCATGAATGACAGACAGATGCAGTAACCAATCACCCTCTCTTGAACCATGCAACAGGTTCAACATTTGAGCAAGGTCAATGTATGTCATGCAGAAAGCTGGCAGGTCTCCTCCATTCAT
Organism: Gigantopelta aegis; assembly: GCF_016097555.1. Classification (NCBI taxonomy): domain Eukaryota; kingdom Metazoa; phylum Mollusca; class Gastropoda; order Neomphalida; family Peltospiridae; genus Gigantopelta; species Gigantopelta aegis. The sequence continues at coordinate 7,053 of NW_024534346.1, forward strand.
GCGAAGCTGGTCTTGATACTTCTGGAAATGGATAGCCAGTGTCTCAAAGGATGGATTCGAAAGGGTCTCTGTAAATGTCTTATGGCAAATATCCTCAGAAAACTGTTTGATCACCCCCATTGCACTGCCGAAAGTGTTTTCCTCATTGTTTTCCTTTGATCCAATCCGTCCTCGGAATCCATCCCGTGCAAGTCTATGCAAGTCCTCATATACAAGCTTATGGAACCGAACAGCACGATTGTATTTGCGACCCTCCAACACACCTGCAATGGAAACCTCCGCTATGACACCGGATTCGATGCACAGGTCTATGTCTTTCAACCCTGCATCTCGGAAGTGCTTTCCAGTGATTCCATGTACAATGCACACAGTATGAAACACCCCCATCCACGGAACAATGTCAGAGAATCTTTCCCTTTGCTTCCATATGATTTCCATAGTTTTCGCGTAGAGGGCTTGGTCAAAGGCTGCAACCATACTTTCAAGAACAAGCAAACATTTCAGTGTCTGTGATTGACGCAACACCTTCTTCATCATGCAATTAGTTATTGTGAAGAGAACACAAGTACCATTTAGTTCACAACTGGTCTAGTAGGTGGAGTCACTGTTGTATGTATCAAGTAGGAAGGGACTGAGGGAGAGTGTGCATGTGTAGACATCACCAAAGTTAGATGGCAATGCTTATCAAACCAAGATTTAGGCAAAATGTAATGGGAATATGAAGCGTTCCTATCGGATAACTCTACCATTGAAAAATTACCCACTTTCATGACCTTTGGGTGACCTTCGTCATAATTATATGCAAGTGACACATATCAGAACCAACATGTTAGTCAGTGTTGAAAGAAGTGGTTATTATAACAAAATATTATGGATATCGTTGTCTGAAGAGTAATATCTGGATTTTGCACTACAAAACATGTATTTCAAAAGAACGGCAAATAACGTTTCTAACCATTATGTAACTACATAGAACATCCCATGTTTGACACTTAAAATCACTTTTGTATTGCTTTGGCTAATAAATAAATAAATTTAAGTGAAAATAATCTGATGCATATTGGTTTGATAGAGTATTTTCTGTCCGGTGTCCACATTTTGTGCATATGTAAAATTTTGTGACCTTTTGACCTCTGGTGACCTACTTAATGAACATAATTGCACGAGACCTCATTTAAACTGTAGCATCCATCAAGACAAACATTTTGATGGGTAAATTTTGTGAAAAACGGACCATTGGTCATCAACAAATTCTATTTTACATTTGCCCTACCCCACAGTTGAACAGTGCCTTACTTCAAAGTGTGAATACGATCACTAAGCTGTGAGTTCTGGAGGTCTATCAAGTGATTTCGTTATCTATAGGCATAGGGCTTTCAGAAAAACATTGGTAGACTTTGCTCACCCGAGTTGTACCAATACGTGAAATTTTGGGGTCTGGCTCATGGACTAATAGTTTTCAGGGAGTAAACAAGACAAGACAAGACAAGAAGACAAGACAAGACAAGACAAGAAGACAAGACAAGACAAGACAAGCCTATAGTTTTCAGGGAGTAAACGATTTCCTTTATTTTTAAAAATAGGTTTAATTACCCCCGTCAACCACTCATTTGGGAAAACACTGTTATCGAGAATTATGTTAAATAACTTGGAATAAATTGTGTCAGCAGTCACTTTAATGTATTCATTTATAATATTATCGATTCCAGGTGCCTTGCCATTTTTCAGTTGTTTTATAGCATATAATATTTCTCCTTCTTCTATCTTTCTATTTAAATCATTTTCACTGTGTGTGTCTATGTTATCCAGATTTATATTTATTTCATTTAAAGTTTTGAAAAATTTATAAAAATCGTCAAGTGGGGGGAAGTTATTTTCTTCATTCTGTGGTTTTAGTAATTTGTAAAAAGCTTTGGGGTCATTTGTTCTTAAGTTGCGCATTTTCTTTTCAATATTGAATTTATTTACGGAATGTTCCTTTATCAACGACTTTTTATACGATTTACTTGCATTAATAAGTCCTAGTTTATTTTCTAATGGGATTTTTTAAAGTTGTAATTCTTTTTAGCCTGATGATATTTTCCACGGAGTACTCGACAACCATGTGACTTTCCGTACAGTGACTGGTGACCTTTGCGTTTTACACGTCGGTTGATCGTGCGAGAGCGTGCTTGACCTAGAGTTGATTTCGCCGCGTCTAAAAATAATGTTTTCATTGTCTCTGTTGTATTATCGACACGTGTTTGGATGTCAACAGACGAGTTGTTTAGGGTTGTTAATATGTTATTGAGTGAGTCTTTATTAATGCTATTTTTAAATTCAGCAGACGCTTCGGGTTTCCACTTATTAGGCTTGTTATTTGTTGAGTATGTTATACAATTTGGAATATCGTTATCACTACATGCAGCATTCTTGTTTACATTCAAGGTAATTATTAGGCCGCAGTGTACATCTGACAGAAGTGGGTCAAACTCATACACTTGAAAATTATTAGCTATTTTAAATATATGATGGGTGCCAATGGCATAGTCAACCACACTGCTATCTTTACAGGTAACTTTTCCAATGTTTTTGTCATCTCCTATTCGACCGTTTACTATATAAAGATTGTGTGATTTACATAGGTTCAGTAATTTAATACCATGCCCGCTGGATTTGCCCACATCTTGGCTTGTTCTTTCTATGGGTACATTATATGATTCTAATTTGAATATGTCATTAAAGAAATCTAACATATCATTATCTATGTCGTAAAATATGTCTATGTCTGTGTCAATTATAGTGAAATCTGGAAAACATTTAGTTCTAGCATTAAAATCACGTAACAGTAAAAGTGGGCTGTGTTGTGCTGTATTTTTAGTAATTTCATTATCAATTTGGTCAAATGTATCTTCTTTATAATATGGGGATGTATACAACACCAATAGTAAGTTTTTCACAAAGGCCTGTCATTTCTGGAGGAATGCTAAACCAAGACACATATTCAGAATTACCAATGGCTATTCCGCCAGATTGGTATAATCTTTTTCTCTGGTTATTCAAAAAGAATGTGTAGCCTGGTAGTAATGTTGACATGCAGTCGGTTTGATCTGTTTTTGTTTCAGTAAGACAAAGAATGTCATACTTGGATACAAATTCTACAAATCCAGGACCTTCTGAGTCCACACACATTAATACTGAGAAAGGTTAATTTAGTATTTATAGAACTGTCACAAGAGGCCAGTGGCTTGGGGATGTTATGGTTGATTGATTTCAACTTATTTTCGTGCTTATATCCAATTAAGGTTCAAGCACGCTGTCCTGGGCACACACCTCAGCTATCTGGGCTGCCTGTCCAGGACAGTGGGTTAGTTGTTAGTGGTTAGTGAGAGAGAAGAGGGTGTAGTGGCCTTACACCTACCCATTGAGCCCTTAAGAACTCGCTCTGGGTTGGAGCCGGTACCGGGCTGCGAACCCTGTACCTACCAGCCTGTAGTCCGATGGCTTAACCACTACGCCACCGAGGCCGGTGGATGTTATGGTCTTTTTTCTTAGCTACACAAGGCTGATAAATTTTGACAGTGCTAATAGGAGGTGAGTCAACAGTTGCATAGGAGATAGGAGCTGTATGTACATTTGAGGTATATTCATATGGTGGATATACATATGGAGGTAAAAATACATTTGTACTACTATAACATGGTGGGTCAGTATATGCCGGTAAATTATTACCCGTTTGTGGATATACATTTTGAGGTAAAAATACATTTGTGCTACTATAACATGGTGGGTCAATATATGCCAGTACATTATTATCTGTTATTGAGTATAAATTTGGAATATTATCACAGGGTGGGAGAACATTTATCTTGATATATTGATAGGGGGTAAATATAGGCTTGTAATATCAGTACTATCTCCAGGTGAGTTGATATTTGTAGTGTTTACTGATGGGATACAACCAATTGTGTTACTACTACAAGTTGAATCAACATATGCATTGTTAACAGATGGTATATGGAGATATGTGGGACGCTCGGGCAAGTCAACATGAGCACTATTAACACAATTTAAGTTAACAATTTCACTATTTACACATGGTAAGTCAACATTTTCACTATTTACACATGGTAAGTCAACATTTGCACTATTAACACAATCTAAGTTAACATTTTCACTATTTACACATGGTAGGTCAACATTTGCACTATTAATACAATCTAAGTCAACATATTCACTATTTACACATGGTAGGTCAACATTTGCACTATATACACAGTCTAAGTCAACATATTCACTATTTACAAATGATAAGTCAACATTTGCACTATTAACACAATCAAAGTCAGCATATGCTCTATTAACACATGGTAAGTCAGCATCTGTAGTATTATTAGTAATAGTATTAGAAGTATAGTTTATATTTGTCCTGCTTATACTAGGTAAGTCAACATTTGTGGTAGTACATGTATATGTTGGTGGGATTACATAGACTTTACCTTCACACAGTAAATCAGCAGGTTTGGTACTGACATTTGTAGCAGCATAACAAGGAAATTCAGCACATGTAGTTTGTACAAAGGATAAACTGACATTTGTAGTACAGCTAGGAGATAAGTCAGATATAGAGGGATTGGCACAGATTGAGTCTGGAATCACAGATTTTCCACAAACATGATCAACATTTGGGGTATGTGCATGTGGTGATCCGAGTTCAAATATTGTTTCTGTTCTGTAAATACTTGATTTTCTTAAAGATTCAATGTTTGTGACGCTGATAATGTTAGGTGTAACATCAACACATGGCATACTGTTAAATATACTTTGATCATGTGGGATACTGTAACTACCAGGTAGGCTACTAGTATTTTTGTCCACATTAATTGATACTGTCTGACATTTACTAGACACATTGGGAACAAGGTATTTTCTAAGTAAATATGTATCTGTTCTAGCTGTCACATACATAGGACTCTTAGTATTATTAGTGGGGTTTTCTGTTTGGCACTGTGCTGAGTAAGGGATTTTGGTCTTGAATACTCTGTTATCCACAGGATATGCACTTTTATTTTCAATATAATAGATATTCACATTTTGTGAGTTGTTTGGCATAATGTTATTACAGTGTAGGGTATTTGTGGATAATAAGTCATGGGTATTAATCTGGGAGGTTTCAGACTTTGGAACTCCATGACACCCCTAGGTGGCAGGGAGGCTGGCTAAGATGTCAAACTGGTTTCTGTCCTCAAATACTGGGTCTGGGTTGGGTGTTACTACTCTGTGTCTTTTCCTGGATGGAGCAAAGACTGGATGGAGCTCTGCTGCTATGCTCTGTGTCAGGTTCCTGGTATCTTGTTGGGGTCTGGTACTGGTGGAAAAACTTTCAGGTATGTATTCTCTACCGTCAATATAGAGTCTGTCCAGTTTGAGAAATGCTTTTTGGTTTCTTCTCCTAGCTTCCCTAAAGGCTGGATAGAGTTCCTTCCTCCTTTCTGCAATTTCTCTTGGATATTGATCGTTTATACCGTATGGTTTACCTGCCAGTTTTTTTGCAGCATTTTTAATTTTATCTTTGTCCCTCAATTTTTCAAAATGTGCCACAATTGTCCGTGATCTGCGTTGTGTTTCTTTGAACGGCCAAGCCTGTGGGTTACCTGAACAGGGATGTCTTCCTGAATTTTCAACTCTGTTTTGATGAATGATTTTAAAACCTCTTCGGTGTTTTCAGTTTGACCCTTGTCGGGGATGCCAGAGAACAATAAATTAAAACGCATGGATCTTGTTTGAAGGTAAAGTATTTCGTCGTAAAGCGGTCGTTTTGGTCTTGAGTTTCATACAAACTCTTTGACAAGTGGAAAAGATCTTCGTTTGCAGTTTTCAGCGATGTTTTCAAGCCGTTAATGGTTTGGTTTAGTTGGGTAGATTCGGTATTCATTTTGTCAAACGTGTTGCTAATAAACTCGCAACTGTGTTCAACTTTGTTGATGCGTTCGTTTGCATTGTCAGTGCTCTAGCGGCGTCGTTAAATAAAACAAACTTTTTTTACTTTTCGTTTGCATTGTCAATGCTACCGCGGAGATCTACCAGTGAGTTTTCTATAGTGCACATCTTGGCTTCGATAGTACCTAGGCTCTCAGACCGTTTGAATATTTCTGCCGTAGTGGTAGTTAACTGGGCAATCTGGTCACATAGACTTTGGACCCAAGATGGCGGGGGCGTTTGTTGGAAATGGCCGGGTGGTACAGTATACGTCAATAGCGGGTTTTGTATCTGTGGTACATGACACTGCATAGCACTTGCTGATCCAGAATGTGAGGCGGGTGATGCATTAATATTGTTAAAAACAGGAGGGGTCGTCATTTGAGCACAGTTGATCTGAGGACTGGAGTTCAATCCCGAGTTCTGGGCGGGGTTCTTGTTGACAGTCATGGCCGCCATTGTTGACGAGCCGGAAGGTCGTTTACTGGTTGAGTTTTTACTGGTTTTAGTAGATTTTTTCATATTTCGAAGCAATTGAGTACATAATACGTTTTATGTGCATGTCTCAGGACCTAGTAAAATGCATTAATACCTGTTGCATCGCTTTGAGTCGACTTCCTAGGTAAACATTTTCAGGAGCAGCCAATTTTCATGTCCTCGCCGCCATCTTGTCAGGAATCACATGTGCAAGCCACGGAAATAAAGGACCAATTAGCTAAAACAACACTCCGATTCTTAAGTCAGCCCGTGGATGAAACATAATAGTTATCTCGACACGGACAGTAGTGGTTTATTTTGTATTGAACTTCGTGTTACTTTGGGGCTTCGGGCGATGAGGAACGTTTTTGTGACGTACTCTGTAAATAGGCTGACACCAAAGTACTATGCGGTATTGGTGTCCAATCTTTTCTTTTGCGATAAAATACACGCGTCTTTCTTCGGATACAATCCTTTGGAAAACCATAAAAAGACAATCCCGATCGTTTAAACTGTTTATTTTTACACCCAAAGGCCGCGCAGTACGGCACTGTTGGACTGAAAAGATCGTAAGCCCCTTACTCCATATAAAAACAGTTAACAACAATGGAATATTACAGCGGCTCTGACGTCATTTCCCTTTTTTCTGAACGCTCACGAATAAATATGCATAAATCGTACTTTGATACTGATTAGCGTAATTTCTTCATTTTAAGTTAACTACACGTATTTTATTGTTATAAACTTATTTGTATATTATTTTTATATCATTTTGCTTTTAAAATGAGCTATAATATTGTCTCGTGACATGTTTCCTAATTTCCCCCTTTTTTATACTTTTGGTGTTAATATTAAGAATTTCAAAATTGACCGTATAATTTTGTTAGGTTATCCCTGTCCCGAGTCAGACCCCCGATCCTATCGGAGGCCGGACTCGGGATAGGCGTGTTCGAAACCCTAGTGGTATATGGACACGTTAAACCAGTTACTAAGCTAAACTACTGATAAAAAAAACGTCAACTTTCAAATTTCACTTCTGACACCAGTCGTCCTTCAAGATCTTTGGTGGTCATAAAACCTACTGTAATACTGAACTACCGGTTGTAATGTTTGCCCAATTAATTCACTATTATCAAATAACTATTCCCCACAGCTAATATACCTTACAATTTTGGCAATTGTAAATTCTTATTAGAGTTCCCCTACTTTTTTGAAGAGTATATATTAAACACTAATAATGGAATAATGGATGTGTAAATACACAAAAATAGCCTAATGAATATGCATGCACACACACACACACACACACACATACACACAGACAGACACACACACACACACACACGTATATATATATATATATATATATATATATATATATATATATATATATATATATATATATATATATATATATATATATACATATATACATACATACATATATACATACATACATACATACATACATATATATATATATCAATCAGAGATGGGGCGATTACTTAAAAAAAAGTAATCGATTACGATTACAGTTACTTTAGAATGTCACGATTACGATTACGATTACAAGATAATTGAAAGTAATCGATTATGACTGCGAATACATTGTCTAGCAATCATGATTACATTTCCACAAATCTACACAAAAAATGATGTTACCACCTGTGACCATGACGTTATGCACTTTATTTTACAACCATACCGATTTCATTCATTGAAAGACATAATGGATAATTTTGGATTATTTATTAAATTATTTCAAACATTTATAAACGTATCTATACTGCAGGGAGGGAATCAGTTTCCAAAACCAGATTTATTATTCTTAAATTTGGATTATTGACGAAAAGGTACCCATAACTATAGGTATAATTATTGTATCAATGCATAACATATATATTTTGTTATATTATTGAAACAAGCCATAGTAATTGCAAACTGTCTGATCACTATTACTTGTTTTTCTATTGTTTGTAGAACCATTTAATACCATCCACAAATTAAAATAAATTCTTTCTTTTTTTTAATCTACAAATGAAGAAATAAAGAACGAAAGAAAAGAAAAAACATGTAAATAAATAATTAAATTTATATCTGCATACATATACATGTGTACAAATTGCTCATTGCATTTAATTGTTGACATTTTAAAATGACTATTATTAATGAATCGATTTGCAGTCATGCTTGTTTTGTGCCATATTATAAGGATCCAATTGTATCGGTAAAAATTACAAGTATCTTGGTCTGGGTGTGTTTATTTTGGTATCATTAGAAGCTTGATACGATTGGCTGGCTGCCCGTCTGCAGTCGTAACCACTAACAAAAGAAACGAAAGTTTGCCACGGTACCATTGGTGGACTTTCACACCTTTGACAAAACGAGATATTGCCCAGCGTTTCTTAGTTGAATTCAGACCCGTGATAACGCTGTATATGCATTCAGAGGAAAGCAAGTGTTTTATTATAAACACACACACACACACACACACACACACACACATATATATATATATATATATATATATATATATATATATATATATATATATATATATATATATATATTATTCTCGTTTTTTACGGCAATGAATTAGGACACAAAACTGGGGCATGGTGCAGCGCCCTTTTACATATTACTAGCTGGAACACTGTATTCATTCAAGTGGTTTTATAGTAAACGTAAACACGATAGATACCATTATGTGAATGTGTGTCTTCATCCCCAGGGTAACATTCATTTGATAATCCAGACGTTATGATCCCGTTTCTCAAGGCAAATAATAGTTCTACTATGAGAGTAGTAGACAATGAGAGATCAGTTCTACTGACTGACCAGTACTGCTTCTAACTATAGGCACTGTTACTGGAGTTAAACACATCTAAGTTTAGTAAATAATTATGAGTAATCATGAAAGTAATAGCTGAATACGATTACATTAGCAATGTAATCGATTACGATTGCGATTAAATGACATTCTCAAACAATGTAATCGATTATGATTGCGATCACATGAAAACATTTAATCGATTATAATCGATTACGATTAATGATTACGATTACCCCATCTCTCTGATATATATATATATATATATATATATATATATATATATACACACACACACACACACACACAGGCCTAAGAACAAGTGTGCAAATAAATAGAAATGATATTAGCTGAAGCTATAACGAATGTGCAAATAAATAGAACTGATATCAGCTGAATCTTAATGAATGTGCAAATAAATAGAACTGATATCAGCTGAAGCTTAATGAAGGTGCAAATAAATAGAACTGATATCAGCTAACGAGTGTCCAAAACAATATAAATGATACCGCATTAGCTAATGAATGAACAATAGCAAGTAAATAGAAATGATATCAGCCTAATGAATGCCCAATTAAATAGAGATGAAACTAGCCTAATAAATGTTCAAATAAATATAAATATTAGCTTAATGCATGTACAAATGATATTAATCTGATGATTTTATTTCAACTTATTTTCATGCTTATATCCAATTAAGGTTCAAGCACGCTGTCCTGGGCACACACATCAACTATCTGGGCTATCTGTCCTGGACAGTGGGTTAGTTGTTAGTGGTTACTGAGAGAGAAGAGGTTGTAGTGGTCTTATACCTACTCAATGAGTCATTAAAACTTGCTCTGGATGGAAGCCGGTACCGGGCTGCAAACCCTGTAACTGCAAGCCTTATGTCCCATTGCCTTAACACCGAGGCTGGTATACTAATGAACGTGCAAACAGAAATGATACCACCCAATAGGTGTGAATATAAATAGAAATTTTAACAGCCTAATGAGTGAGCAAATAAATATACTAAAAGGCAAATGTTATTTTGACACACAAAATACAAAGATAATTGATGATAAGTTTTTACTGCCGTGTATGAAACGTTATAATATGGAAAGAGAAACGTCCGAAGGTATGGAAACGAGCAATAGGCCATGAAAAGGGCGCACCTGCCATATGCAAATGAGCCACATCACCAGAGGAGATCCAGAGCGAAGTTCACACAGTAGCGAGTGTGTCCACCGTGAGCACTGATACAGGCCTGGCACCGTCATCTCACTGAGGCCAATAAACGCTGGAGAAAGTTCCTGGGAATGCCTGTTTCACAGATGTGTGGTTAGGATCCATGTGTCTTGATGAGGGGTTGTCACGGGTGGTCGGCCGCCACGGGGACAGCCGCTGACCTGGTTGTTTTGTTGATATCGCTGCCATAAGTGCCATATGGTGTTTCTGTGGACGTTGAATTGACGTGCGACATAATGCTGTGAGGTCCCAGATTCAAGCATCCCTATGACTCGCCATCTGTCATTTTCTCTGAGGCGTGGCATGACGAAATTGCAACAAACAGTTCAGTAATGGTGTTTTCTGACTGCTGGACTTCTGAAGGCTGCACAGAGTGGCAATGATTTGCGACTGAATATCTGGCCTTTTATGGTGAACACTGGACAGGATTTCTCCCGAATATTCCATGTTTCTTGCACAAAGCATGCAATCGCTGCAACAACTGCTTGGTTGCATTTCTTTGAGCTGTTTCATGCACATTTTCTCTCATTTACATCCATAAATCCATTCACAAATTTATTACTCCAAACCATCCATGTCAAAATAACTTTTGCCTTTTAGTATAAATATACATGTTATCAGCCTAATGAATGTGCAAGTAATAGAAATTACATCAGCCCAATGTGTGCAAATAAAAATAAATATAATTAACCTACCTCTTCTTCGTTTTCATTCATCTCTTGAACTAGGTCAACAAATTTGTCTCCCTTGACCTGTCTAATGAACTCGCACTGCGAAAACCATCTGGCATGTTCGACGAATGGGTTGTCTCCCCGTATCCAGTTTCTAAGACCACCACCACAAAAGTAGCACGTTGTGCTATCTCGAGAATTTCCTACATAGAGAGCAGACAAGTGGCCTTTAACTTGACTTTGCACGACACATTTATGGTAGCCGACCCACTACCGACCCCATCTTTAGTAGCATACTGCATTCTACCAGCATGGTTCCCAGAACCATAGAACGTACCCTGCTTCTTTCCCCTCGAAATATATGAAAGAATTTGTAGTCTAAAAGTGTACATTTGCAATTTGTAAGTCTATAGGTAGTACTAAACCAAATAACTTCCGTCTGGGTCAAAGTTCGAGGTGCACCGAACTTTTGATAGAGAAGTGAACACCACAAGTCCTGTGATTGGTTATAAATGTGAGTGTGTTGGTTGTAAAAAATAATAGTGTCATCTGGGTAAAAAAAAATTGCAATTTTATTTCATCTAGTACCAATGTGTCAAGTAGCCTTGTGCTTGAAACATGTATGGGGTACCTGTAAAAAAAAGTACTCGAATTTTGTGCGAAACTAGGGTAGTCATAGACGCTACGCGTTATCTCAGAAACGAGCAGCTTGAGCCCCATTTTTTTCTGATTCACTTTAAGTGTAAGGGGTGGTAGTATTTATATCCGTGGCGTTTATGTCGGTTGATACGTTGCAGGTAGGAGTTTTAGCCACATATGTTACTATTGTCGTCTATGGGATTTGATTTGGTAGTATACACCCTATAGCACATATTCAGTGCATAATAAAAAATATTATGATTTTGTCATTTTATTTAATTAAACTATACTGGTTGATTAATTAGCCATCACTCGATCATGCAAGTTCACAATGACCTTGACCTTGACAATAATCTCTGTACATGGCTCAGAATGGAGTTTGAATCAAAATTATCACTGAAGAAAAGTTGGTTTTGGCCTATAATTCGTACTGTAAAGATTTCAATAATTTCTTTTTACACGGTATTTGACTTGCCATATACAACTGCTCTTAAATATGGTATTATATATAGGCAACCTGAACTAAGATTTTAATAGCAATTTATTTTTATATTAAAAATAGCATGTGCCAATAGTGGGTTACTGTCTTTAGTTGCCATTAACATTGTTAATTTTTTATGTATGAAATTCTGAAAACTCAAATTTGTAAAGAAGTTGATTTTTATTGTCATTTTGACATATTTATAGGGTGCTAAGTTATATTTTAGACAAATTTGTAGTTTTATGCAAAATTTTAAGTAAATTTGAAGAAAAGCTTGACCAAAAACATAATTAAATTTGTTGTCACTATTGTGCCTTCTGTTCTTATTTGTACATAACAATAAGGTTGTTAAACATATACTTAGATCTCCAGATCATTTTTTTTCTTAATAATCACTCAGTTAGCTCTCATGAAAAGCATTTTGAGTTTATACTAGATTCAGAACCAATTTTTTTCAGATTTGATTATCTGCCTTGGATTAAGTTGATAATTTATTTTATTGTTAAAGCTGTATTACCTAATGTTACTAGCTAAATAAAATGCTGGATTACAGATTGTAGGAATACATCTAATGTACATATTGTATTCATCCGGATAAGAAAATAATGCAAGAAAATAGATGTTCGGGTAATTTTGTCATTTAAAAATAGTTTTTTTCAGTAATTAATCAAAAATAAATGTGTTAAAGCTGCATGATTATTCCAGATATCACAACTATTAAAACCTCCAACTACAGTAGGCTATAAATAAAATATAGTCAGGAATATTGGTGGCTGCCAATAGTTTTGATGGTTCATTATGAAAATCAGCATGGCCGATGGATTTGAAATTCCCACACCTGGTAACTTGAAGACACCCACACCCAGCATACAGGATTTCCACCCAACACTAATGTACAGGACATTAAGTCATTACTTCATACAGGTACAGTCATGTTTGTGTTTCCTTCTTCAGACAGTGTAGTTTTTTAATACTGATATTTCTTTGATGTGCCTGTTAAGGTCTTCAAAATGTAGGGGCCAATCAAGTGCATGTGTTTTAATGGAATTCTTTAAAGGGGTAGAGGGACTCTGACTATCTTTGTTGTCTCTACATATATACCTGAGTACACACACCCAACTGAAAGTAAATATCTTCAGGAGTTTTATTTTAAAACATTTTCTTGTTTAATATGACATATTGCATTTGTACAAAACTGTGTGCAATATATAAGCCTTATGAGGTGTACATTATATTAGGTTGCACTGTAGAAACAACAGTTTCAGTGAGGTTGTCAGTTTATGTCAGAATACACCAGACCCTGGTTGTCATAAAGACACATAGCTGGACACTTTTTGAAAAATGTATGTTATCAGTATAGGTAGTACTAAACCAAATAACTTCCGGCTGGGTCAAAGTTCGAGGTGCACCGAACTTTTGATAGAGAAGTGAACACCACAAGTCCTGTGATTGGTTATAAATGTGAGTGTGTTGGTTGTAAAAAATAACAGTGTCATCTGGGTAAAAAAAAATTGCAATTTTATTTCATCTAGTACCAATGTGTCAAGTAGCCTTGTGCTTGAAACATGTATGGGGTACCTGTAAGAAAAAGTACTCGAATTTTGTGCGAAACTAGGGTAGTCATAGACGCTACGCGTTATCTCAGAAACGAGCAGCTTGAGCCCCATTTTTTTCTGATTCACTTTAAGTGTAAGGGGTGGTAGTATTTATATCCGTGGCGTTTATGTCGGTTGATACGTTGCAGGTAGGAGTTTTAGCCACATATGTTACTATTGTCGTCTATGGGATTTGATTTGGTAGTATACACCCTATAGCACATATTCAGTGCATAATAAAAAATATTATGATTTTGTCATTTTATTTAATTAAACTATACTGGTTGATTAATTAGCCATCACTCGATCATGCAAGTTCACAATGACCTTGACCTTGACAATAATCTCTGTACATGGCTCAGAATGGAGTTTGAATCAAAATTATCACTGAAGAAAAGTTGGTTTTGGCCTATAATTCGTACTGTAAAGATTTCAATAATTTCTTTTTACACGGTATTTGACTTGCCATATACAACTGCTCTTAAATATGGTATTATATATAGGCAACCTGAACTAAGATTTTAATAGCAATTTATTTTTATATTAAAATAGCATGTGCCAATAGTGGGTTACTGTCTTTAGTTGCCATTAACATTGTTAATTTTTTATGTATGAAATTCTGAAAACTCAAATTTGTAAAGAAGTTGATTTTTATATTGTCATTTTGACATATTTATAGGGTGCTAAGTTATATTTTAGACAAATTTGTAGTTTTATGCAAAATTTTAAGTAAATTTGAAGAAAAGCTTGACCAAAAACATAATTAAATTTGTTGTCACTATTGTGCCTTCTGTTCTTATTTGTACATAACAATAAGGTTGTTAAACCTATACTTAGATCTCCAGATCATTTTTTCTTAATAA
>NW_024534347.1:0-21593 GCF_016097555.1 Gigantopelta aegis
TAGTTTCCTTAGTACCAAGAGACTAGCACACCACCATCCCCATCAGATCCAAGGGGAGATCTATAATATTTTTCATAATATTATAAGATATTTACTTTACCTAATGATAGAGAGAAACTTCACCAGCTTCTCTGACAAGGAAGTTCTCCTGCTGCAATGAATACCATATTCAATATAGCTTCAGCTCCACCCATAAGCAACCATGCACAAACTGTAGTGTTCCAGCATTGTTCTTCTCTTGTTAAATCTTCATTAACTGTTGATGCTTTTGCCAATAAAGGAAAGCATTCAAACATTTCTATTCATTTAATTTCTGCTTTAATTCCTTCCTTGTTTCTGCTTTATTTCATCATCCTTTCATCTACTATTTCTGCTCTACTTCCTACTGCTTTAATTACTCCACCATTAATTTCTCCTCTATTAGTCTCTTAGATTACTCATATAATAAACATGTTTACATGATAATGTCAAAGCAGTTCTAATAATGACGATCTCCCTTTTATATGTCTATATGTCTGGTTTGTACCAAATGTCTGCAAAAAGTCAGTATATCTTTTACTAGTTGTACTGACTCTCATTAAGAATACAATTAGAATATTTGGTGTACAAACATCTTCTGTTAACCACTGCACAGTATTTGTATGACAGCAAAGTAGAAGTTATTGAAGATACGGAGTTAAACAACAGTTTATAAATTTACAAGATGATCTTGTCCTATCTATTCAAGAAGAACTGTTATTGTACAAGTTCATACAAACATTCAAAATAATAGAGTAATAATAAGTATATTAGTTAGCGCAAATCTCCATCATTTTCTGGTCTGTTTCAGATCTAAACAATTATAAGTTTAACGGAACAATTATTATCAGTACATACCTCTTAACATCATTTGAAATTGACTTCCAGATAATGTACATATTACTACATTGTTACTACCAGTACCTGGACAACAGTCTTTGATTCTTAATGGACACAGGGTTCATCAGGTATCCTAATTAATATATTTAATATTTAGATGATTTTTAACAACTTACCTTAATAAAACTAAACTAAGGATGTAGTCAACTCTCCAATCAATTGATTTTTCAGCTTTGAAACTAACACAAAAGTTAACATCATTTGTTTTACAAGTATACCTCGTAAACTTTAGCCTTTAATGATTCCTGTATTTTGCTAAATTATCAGCATAAAACACGACATAGGGAACCAGCATTTTCTAGCATTTTTTCTACATTAGAACAATTACTTATATTATTATCATGTTTTGTTTATACCTTTAGGTAATCCTAACTGTTTGAATTCATTATCTAGTGAATCACCATCAACAGAATATTTTGCAGCACTTGATAAAATAAATGACATGCAGCAATAGCAGCTTTGATATCAATTCCTCTAATATACGACAGTAATAAGGTCATAACAACTATTAATATCTACCATATTTGCTGATGTCCATTCTCAACTGTTCAAACTAAGGAACATTTTAAACAATTACATACTATAAAGATTATTCTTACATTTATGTCACCATCTAAAGATCTTTGACCACTTCAGAACACAACTGTTTTTCATTTCTAACTGAAGTCTATCACATGATTAGTTAATAATACCACAGAACATATGTACCAGCACTTACCAATTAGACAAACGTACTGATCTCAGCCAGTAACCAATCTGGACAATCTAAGTCACCACAAAACCTAAATTTCTAAGAAAGAAACGTTAGAAATACATGACGCTAGCACCCTTACCATCTTGAGCAGTCAGCCACACCTTAGTAGAAGTAATGCTGGTCAACATGACAGACACATGACTTAGTTACAACATCACTGGAATTATACAGTGGGTCTTTTGTATTTCCTTTAAAGAAGGCGCTGAATCTGGAAGGGCTACTCCATCATTTACTGGAACTATCCAGTCTTTAAAAACTGAGTTGACTGTATATATTAAAAAATAAGTTTTATAATATTGATTTGTCATCATATCATTGTTCAAAATTCCTACTAAAAGAGAAAGTCTTTTGACCAACAGTACAGTAAGGGGACAGGGTCTTCAAGACACTCCACTATTTGTAAGTTGTACTAATACTTTATGTGTCACTGTTATAGTATATTAGGGACCACATCTCTCCTATTGTACCAGTTGTGTCATCATCATGGACAGAAATATGTTTTGAAGACTTTTCATTAGATTCCGGAGAAGACATGATGATGATGATAATATAGCATACAGAACTCTTTGGTAAATAATTAACAACCATTATTATAATAACGTTACCTTTACACACTCCTATCGAGGCTCTGTTCACAGTCCAGCCATCTTTTTCTCTCTTTACATGCTCTCATCAACAACCAGGTGGACTGACTGTGTCCCTGGAAAGTTCTGTTATTGGAAAACCAACTATTTGTTCATGTTTCTCTCTCACAACTGGCCCTCATTTAGTAAAGAATGGTAAGATACATTTCCATTGATTAATGTAATGTTTTTCTCTGTTTAGTTTTGTCTCAAATACTTGACTATGCTGAGACAACTCTACATTGTACAATAGTTTATATTATTGTATCTCAACATATATCAGATGACCAACGTAACAGATTTTTAACGCATTCAGATTTATGGGCTTCCATATGTGTCCTCCAGGAAATCCTGGCCTTGTGAAGGATACACATTCTTAATGTATTCTATAGATTCTTCTAGTAGTGAGTGATGATGATAATTAAGTTTGTTTATTATTATATTTACTTCATCATTTATTATTGTAATAATTATTAAAGTTCATTGTGTGTGTTGTTTGTGTTAAGTACGCGAGGTATTCCAGAGTCTAGATATTTAGCCAACTTATGAACATTTTCAAAGCCTCTTGTTTAGATCTTGGACTCTCACGTGTTTCTTTCGTAACTCACTTTGAGCTGACTTCAAACCTTTAGCAAAACCATAAACAGACACTTTTAACTGCTACCAATGAACATAATTTTTAATGGCTTTTTTCTTTAAACTCTGAAGATTGCCATCGGTTTCTGACGTTCGGTTTGATTCATTGTTTCCATAAGACCTTTAAATTCAATTTCCAGAATAGTGTGGCTCTTTTCAGTTCATACAAGTGTTTCACTCATACTATGCCAAACAACACAGCATCTTCCATCACCAAAAACAACAAGTTGAAGAGCTTCTAGAGTTTTTTGTAATGCCTCTATAGTAGAATCAGTCAATTCTACCTCACTTTTAATATGTTGAATTCGATGAGCATATTCTGCTATATCTTCTAAAGCTTTGTCCTTAACAGCTTGTATTTTTGCCATTTCATTAAAATATTTCTCTTTTTCATGTCTGTAGGCTTCGCAGCTGTTTTGTAAGCACCCATATCATAAACTTCAGGTCTTAAAAAGGTAGATGTAAAAGCGTTAGCTAATTTCTTCCAGGATTACTCTGGCTTTTTAAAGCTTTATGTTCCTTTCGTCTTGCATCATAAAACAAGACTCTCTGCTTTTTTAATGAATTTTAAAGCCTCTCGTTTGTTACATCTAAACGTTTAGTTTACCATCTATTTCACTTTTAATTTGTGTTAAGTTTATACCTCTTTTTTTTTCTTCATCTCCTTTGGCATTATATGTTTCTTGCAGTATTTTTTCAACATTGGTGACTTCATCTTTATACTTCTTGAGAAGATCCTCAGGCTTGTGTTTCCATTCGGTTAGCAACATCAGCAATTGATCCAAATATGATCGTGCCATTTCTTCCTTACTATGATAAAGGTACCAGTATGTTGGTCTCAAGAACATCTAATACTTGATCACTGTGCTCGTGCAAAGCTAATTAAAGTAACTGCTGACTCATCAGCTAGCTTCATCACTCGAATCTCCATGAGTTTTAACTTCTCCTTGTAACTTTGGAAAATGCCACTAAAAACCATTAAATGCAAGATGAATAAATTACCAACTAATATTCAGTTCTTCTTGCCAATGTCTTAATATCTAAATGATGCATTATATCTTCTTTGGCTGTTTGAACAAGTTGGAAGTATCTGAAGGTCGCTTGAAGAGAGAATATGTTTGACCATCCTCCATTTCAGTCAATTCATTGCTCTCTTCTAAATGATAAACAAAAAATGACAATAATTATATTATATGATAGATATAAATCCTTTACACATGCACACAAAAGAAGAGAGTTAACAAGCACTTATCCACCAAATCACCATAATATTATTTTGAGCTATAAATATTTGGAGCCCTAGACAATAACTCCGGTTATGTAGTGTAATGTAGGAGTGACACATTCCTAAGCCTGTGAGGAAGATGGCCACTTTGTGTAGCTCTAGTTATGTTATTGTTCTAATGTTGTTTATATTGCTCAACTTATGGTGGTAAGTTTGAACAATAGATGTTCCTTTTCTAATGTTTTCTTCACTGTAGATGAAGAAATATAGGAACCATACTCTTTTACCTCATATACCAGATGCTAAATCCATAGATTCATATCAGACTATAGTTAATGCTACAACACTTGCCATGACACTTCCGCCCAGCTTGCTAAATATGCCATATTGCCTTTTATACTACAGTTGCTCATGCAAATACTCCATTGCAAGAGAAAACACAAGCTATTTATCACAATGTTGTAAGCATTGCATAGCAAGTTCTCGTCAACATTTACTGATTTAAGACATTAAAACTAAATCAGAAGGTTCTCTTAAACAATTTTTAAACTTGCTTTTGACCTTTACTACAAGAGGAACAGATGAAGCTCACAGAATTATTAATACTATCAATGAACAATCTATTACTCTTGCAAAACAAAGCAACCAGTTACATCAAGAAGCAGATACTGAGAGAGACAAGTGTCAATTTACTGCAACAAATTTATGAGAGTAAAGGGGAACAAGAAAAAATGCGACAAAATATTCAACAACAACTTGAAGAGTTGGAAGCTAACAAAAGGAGATATGAGGCTGAAAAACAAAATGCTGAGAATGCTGCAGCAGATTCTCAAAAACGTGCTGAACAAGCCTAGACAGGATGCCAGAGCATGAAAAAAAGAAAAAGAAAAAGAAATGCAAAGGATGGAAAAAAGATAAATGTAAATTAGCAAGTGCTTAAACATTAACTTAGTAAAAAAAATAGAGAAAGAGAGAAGCAATATAGAAAAGAACAACAGGATCACTTTAAATCAGGTTCAACAACAACAAGAGAAATATAAACAAGCGCAAGATAAAAGTAACACAAACAATGAACTCTCTTTCACAGCTTCAACAACAAATAGTTTTTTCTTGATGAAGCAGTTAATCGTTTGAAAATGACTTTAGAAGAGTTTACAAATCTAGCAGTATCTATGCAAGATGCTACCGTATTCTGGCAAGATATGGAAGATCGTTGTCAAAATTTAAAGCAAAATAATTGTATCCAGTGACAAAGACTATTTAGTGTCACTTCAATTTCAAACACAAGCATTGAGGTCTACAAAAAGTGGATGATAATCAATTTGGAAAGCTCAACTTATCCTTGAGCAAGTTAAAGAGATAGCAATGGCACCAGTTAAGTCCTCATCTGCCGATGAAGCAAAGAAAATAGTTAAACACACTTAAAGATGAACTTTAGACATATATTATTAATGATAGTTTAAGTATAGGTCGTTTAACTTGTAGTTTTCTCCATTGTCCTGTATTGTAATTCATTTCAAATATAGTTTCTAATTGTACATTACGTGCTACACTCTCTCCTTCAGATTTTGAACATATTCTTGTTGTTGCTTCTGATTTAAACTTTAAAGAAATGACATTATGTCCAGGCAGTGGATTGTCTACAAATACAAGATAACTCCATACATCTATCTATATAGTATTGATTACCTCGTGATCCTGCCATAAATGCTAATATAGAGCTTTCTGTTGCTTATTTAAAATGGGGTGCCTCACGAAATATCTCTTGAGCAACAGCAAGTTGTTGTCTCTATTAAAGACTGTATATACATGTCATATTGTAGTAGACCTTACACTTAGTTTTAATCCTTTAGGCTGTTGTTTAGCAACAGTTGCAGGTTGTTGTGAAGGCACAGTTGGTGGTTGCTCTGGTGGAGGCGGAGCTGATGTTGATGGTTTAGTTTCAGATGACTCTATATTTGATAGGAGAACTAATAGTAGTTGTTGTAACATTAAAGAGTTTTGTAGTGGTGGGTGTGGTAGAACTGGAGAGGTGTCACATTAGAAAAGAAAGTGCTATTATATAAGGATGGAACATGAGGTTGAATAGAAACTATCTTCTGTTGCCAAGGCAACAGCATAATCAGGAGTGGGTGTGGCAATATTGGTGTACCAACAGCAGGTGAGGAGTAAGGGTGTGGTAGGTTGTTTAATAGGACCTGTTTTTTTGACAAGACCATCAACATCTAATAAATGTTGTAATAATGACATCATAAATAAATTTGAGACATACCACTAGCTTTTCTTTTACGACGTCCTGCCATAGGCACTTCATCAATCTCCAATAACTATAAATTATGTCACCAATAAGAGGGTGTGGTCAATTATATTATACTTTTTGTGCCTTTTTGACGATGTCTTCTTTGCATTAATCCAACTTTTGGAGTTATTGTTGTATTACGTTGAGAAGGACCAAATGACATTAGACCTACATAGATTATAGGAGCATACTAGTTATTATCACTTAACATTACCTGTACTAGATGGAGATTGACGTTGTATCATTCTATCTCGAATGAGAGAACAGTTTGAGTAAAATCAAGTTCCGCTATAACAAAAAAACATTACTTTACTTACATGTAGTACATGTACATATATAATGAACATACCACGATGTAATGACATCTTGTCTCAATTGAGAAGAAGCTCGTGGCTTACAGCGTAAATTAAAATGAGTTACTGGGGTGTGTGGTTATGTTCCATTAAAACAGCATTGTTGAGATAAGAAATCATGAGTGACAAATGACTCCACAAGTTAGTACTTACTGTAATGGGTGAGCTATAATAATGATTTAATTGATAACACTCACGAGTTCTCCAATTCTTCTAATATATCACCTTGCATAGAATCAGCATCTAATGTAATGACTTGGTGATCAGGAAAAGACGATAAAACAGCTGCAAAAAGACGTACCATTCATCACCATCTCTGTAGCAGCTGGTAGAACAACAATAATAAACTAATGTATATATACCTTCGAGCTAGACGTAATAATTTACCATTTCATCACGACAATTATGCAATAACACGAGGAGGACATTGCTAAAAATGACAATAACAATTTACTTTTAACAGCACCATCAAAATTGGAGAACTGATCAGCAATCACTGTTAGCCTGTCTTCATCGTCCAAGCTAAATTAGCACATGACCAGCCATCTTCACTTTGTAATTTACTCAACAAATATTGTACAAGCATCATCATGATCTCCACTAGCCATAATAGCATTTAGTAATGGCCTTCTAATTAATGCTCCTCATTCTTCCCCACCCTTTACACCCAACCCAATATGTACACGTGATGGCTGAAAGGAAGCAGTGTAGATGATGAGACATGACTCATATATATGTGAAATCCAAGTAGTCAGCAGCCCTATACCATATCAGATGATTCATTACAACAGTTGTCAAAAGCTGGACCGTTAAGAGAGAGAAAAATATACCTCTCTTGACAAAGAGGCAACATCTTTTTATTCGATAATGATGGCCGTTTAGTTTAAAGAGGACTTGCTTCGACAAGCTTTGTTTGAGGGTACTTACTATAGCCTGTAATTTTTCTGTGATATTCATCACATATATTAGGGGTGTGGACCCATCTTGGCGTGCCCATATATGGAAGTTTTTTTTTAATATTATCCATTTAATTCAACTCATAGGTTTAGTTTTAATATAATAAGATAATGTAGCAACATTTTGTTTTATAGAGAACAAAAAAAACAATTGATTTAGAAAATAGAGCACGTTATAAGCACTTCATGAACGTTGGGTTGTCTTAGTATAAATCTGTATCTTTACCTGATGAAGAACCAACTAGTGATCCTTTAGAATATCTCTTGTCTAGTGATGATTGAAGATAACAAGATCAAACTGGTAACCTATTTTTTTCAAATATTGAAATATTGACAATGTTCATTGAACAGGACTGATTCAATGAACGCTACCATGCTTTAAGTTGATTATTGGCTTAAATAGTTTATTGTATTTTAAAATACTGAGTTGATTATAATTGTATGCCAATATTTTATAATGATTGTATTATGTTTAGGAGATCAAATATATAGTCTTGCTGAGCGTGTTAGTCTTATTGATACATCTTTCGTTAAAAGCACTTCCTCTGTTAATGACAAAGATCAAGTCCTACCTGATCATTTATCCTGAAGCAACCTGTCCTTATTGTAATCCAATTCTTAAAAAGAACAGACAGTTCATCTCAAGAATTAGATGAAGAAAGTGTTACATTATTACCATATTAGATTTTCCTTCACGTGTATATGCTATCGTCAACCAGTTGACTTAGATCACTCTTATCCTAAAAGTAAAAGAATAATTTTAAGAGATGTGAAAAGAACTGACCGTACAATTCATTACTTTAGGTAAACCCTGTTCTAATGAATTAATAAATTTTTAATTGTTTTTATTAGTCACAAACGTAACCTTCGAAAAGTTCATCGATTACTCCATATATATGCTGTCTATCATCCTGGTAAAAATAGTATTTTTTTTTATTATAATATTATCATATTGTATGTATTTACAGATATAGGATATTGTCACGGCATGAATGATATCTTGTCACGATTTCTAGTTAATAACTGACTCTGAAGTAGACAGTTATTGGATGTTTTGCTATTATATGGACAAAAAACGATCAATTTTCTTGAGGATACTATGATGAGTAAAATAGGTGGGTGTGGTCTAACAAACATTATATATTATATATCTGCATATGATAGCTTTTTGGTGAAAAATTTATTACAAGAAATTGACAAAGAGATTATACCAATTTTTTTGAAATGTCTGAATGTAATGACTATTTGTTTTGTCATAGGTAACACAAGTCGTGTATATATACTAACTGCTTTATTAAAATTAGATGGTTATTGTTAGATTTTAAAAGAGGAATTCAGTTTTTTCAGACAGTCTTCGACTTTTGGAAGTATTATCAAGTCAATATCTTGAACTCTCAGTGATCGAGCTGTAAAGGAAGTTGAAAAAAGCATCTGCTGAAGAATTTGCTGCGAAGGTAAGTATACCAGGAGAAGGAGCACACACAAATACATGACCATATTTGGAAGATAATCATTTACATCTCATATTTAGATACTTAAATTCCAATATGGTCATGTAAGAATTGTTGTAGTTGCCTGATACTGTTTCTGTAACTATAGGTGGTTGAAATACGTTCTATTAAAATGGGCTTAAATAAAGATTACACATTTGATATATTTTTATGTGTTGCTATTCTAATATTGAATAAAAGTGAAGTTTCTATAGAACAAGATGCTGCTAGTATTTATGGATGTTTTAAAATAGGTATGTACCTTAATATGGCTCATTATAATAATTATTATCACTATTTTCAATAGTTTTTAGCTCTAAAGATGAACATTAACACACTGTTCTAGACAAGCAGAAATATTATTACTAGAATATTGCCGTCAAAAGTATTACAAAAACTTTTAAAGAAGTCAATTTATAACATATATCAAAGAATAAACTTTCAAATAACTCAATTTATAACAAGAATAAATAGCAGTTTTCAAAGCAGCATAGTTAATACAATAACATTAATAATTTTACATCTATATAAATAAACACAACCATTACAAACACTATAATTGTAGTCACTGATAACTGGAAACCCAGTGTTCCATAACGTACTGAATTATTCTAAAATTATCAGAGATATTAAAGAATATATTATTAATCAGTAACTTTACCATTTTCTTAACTTTTTCGAAATTAATAGAACTTTTGTCTTCAGTCAAAGCTGTATATTCAGTGCAGTGACTAAATTTACCAAAAATAAACTTAACAATGAAAGGTGCATTTGAGTCTGCCACTAACAAATAATAAATTACAATATAATAATATTATTTTTTTATATTGTCTCACGTCTTCCTTGTAGTATTTAACAGCTTCTAGAGTTGAATACAAAAAAACAAACATTAAACAATGAATACCAATAATAACAAATATCCAAGGTATGTACAACCACACATTGTGTCATGTGAGGTTGGTGTCTGACAATTAAACTCAAAAATAGCTGTCCCAAGTGCTATATTGATCACTATAATAATGTAGTCAATAAGATCACATGATTATCATGTGATACTCACATGCAATTAATTCAATAAACATTCCAAGTCCACTCCCATGGACAAGATTGAATATCCAGCGGACTAAATAAGTAAAATATTAATAATTAGTTAATAGTTACTTACTGTGGGGAATCAGGTTTACATCTAACAATAGCAATAATAGGCTAATAAATAAGAGAGTTACAGTAACTTATAAACTATTGATAAAAGACCATACATTGATCAGTTGTAAAGTTACAAGTAGAATACCAAAACCAAAAATGTGTCGTTTTAGTTCCTAAGAGAAAGAGAAAGAGAGATAGGTCACCATTCTATTATTAGGACAATACACACATACACAGTCATTCAAATTGATCAATCCAGGAGTAGCATTATCTTTGTTAGCAATAAAAACTAACATAAAGCCAAGTAAACTACAACACAATGATATAATCATAAATACACGATGAATGTGGAACCAAGCTTTAGGAAGAGCGTGTTTCATCCACGAAGCAAGAAAAACTGCAGTTACTAGTAATAGTGGATAGGCAATCAACATGAGTATACCTGTTAACAAATAAATATAAAAACAAGAGGTTGTGTGCTATTATTACCATGAACTTAATGAGTCGTCTCTCAAAGTTAGATGCAGAACTATTACTCCATATCCAGTATAATTATATGGATTGAACATATCAGCAGTTGGTGAAGGAATTTTGGTGTATGAAAAGGGAAAAAGGTATTAACAGAAAGCTATATAAAAAAAGATGAAATATTGAGTTTATAAATTAAAAATCTGATACTTTGGGTCACACTGCAACCTCTTAACAAATAAAATTGAACCATCTAAATTGAAATCATATCCACATTAATAATACCAGCATATCTGCTAAATCTATAGTGATAAAAATAACTGTAAGTTATTTATAGAGCATTTCCTTACAAACAGGAGAGACGCCCATCTTTATACTCAACTTTAATAAGGACACCATGCCATCTTGATTAGGATCTAGTTCATTTGGCAAATGCTCTTCATGATGTCCAGTATTCTAGCACAGCTAATGAACCATTACCATCTTGTTTACAACCAAGGACATCACTTGCAACCCTAAACGTAAGATTGCAGTATTAATAATTATGCAAATAACATAGATGTTACCATATGCTGATCCTTTGAAAATACACTGCAAACCCAACGCAGGCTCTGTTGTCCTCTAAATATATATTAAGAAGTTAGGGTCATGGGACCAAGATAATTGCATTTATCTCCAATAACAGTGAGAAGTGAGGGACGATCTCTTCCTCAGTCAACAAATGAGATCATGAAAAGCTATTCATTCTTACTGGTGCTGGAGGACAGGAACATCTGCTACACAGAAGTGTAAACACAGAAATAAATGCAAACTACCAATCTTGACCCAAGATATACAGCCATCCGGGTCAGATGGATCGAATAAAGGGCGTGGCTCATTAGGTGTAATAATACAATAATAGACTGCACAATCTATGAATCAGACGAGTTAATAGTTTTATTATTTTTATTATATGATATTTTATTTTCTGTGAGTTCAATTTTTGGTTTGTTTGGATTATTGTTCAAAATCCAATGACTAGCCAATCCCTATTATGTAATAAGATCAACAAATTTAAGTAATGTGACATTACCAGAGATCTTGTGGTTTTTGACGGCCATAATTCAGTAAGTCCGTTGACAAGAGTCTGATTAACTTGTTTCTGAGATAATCTTTCATATCATCTCCTTTAATGACTGGCTCTAATACACCAGTATCTACATAACAATGAGATCACTTGTCATTTGATACAATAATGACACTTACTACTGTCAGAAAACATAAATTTGATTTCTCTCTCTGCACTACTGGACTGTCACTGCCATGTAATGCATTCTTTGTATTATCATGACCATACTTAGCTCGCAAGCTCTCTGGAACTTCTTCCTAAAAGAAAAGGCCCTAATTACAATATAACTACTGTTATATGTTACTTTTGCTCTTCTTTGCATACTGTTGGTCCCAAACATTCTCCTCCAGTCAGAGAATTGCATTTGGTTTGGCCAATACAGTACAATATATATCATCAGAACTCATAAAAGCTATAAGCTTGGAAAAAAACATTTTTCCATAATGTTCAGCATAAAAAATCAGCTGCTTTTTCAGGACTAAGACGAAGACGTCGTTGCTTCAATATACATAATTTATTTTTATAATGAAAAATATGACAGACTTATTTGCAAAATAGAAAATCCGTTTGTTCTTTATATCTTCAATAATTTTGGTCAACATCACTTATTGCATCTGCTTTATAATAGCTAGTGTCTTCTGTATTGGAATCTCCTCCATCTCTCTTGTTATTCACTTTGTTACCATGGCAACACGATGTGTAATCATTTCGTACATTCTCCGGAATTTACGTATCTTTGTATAACTACGTAATCTTAAACGTACTTCTCTTTTGTCTTCTTGTCCCGCAAAAAAAGTCTTAACTGTTGTTCTCCTTTCCTTTCTTCCTATCCAGACAACATGTTGTAAGTTTAATCAACATACATTGTTTTATATATTCTCTCTTATCTACACAGCTAATACGTATCACTTTGTTTCACCTTTTTAATTCTGATTCGCCGCTATTCATTTTTCAACCAATCACTGATTTTCACTAAATCACACTTCTTTTTATTAAATATTGTGTAATAATTATTTCTCCAGACAACAAGGACCTTGCCGATATACACAATGCAGCGAGTATGACCCTATAATTATAATACCGTTATTACTATTTATTATGTTAGGGTAACAGAACTGAGTTTATCCATCAATTAAAGGCTCATTATCTAAACTCATCGGTAAGACATGATATTACTCATATACAATAACTTGTTTTGTTTACAGAGAAACTGGAATAATCTCAAAAATAATGGTAGTGACATACTGGTTTGCCATGGTAACATCAATGTCATTTATAATAGACTTCATATGGGTTCATATCTTGTTGTGAGCTGTAATGAATCTATTTTCTTTCATTTTCTTCTCAATTTTAATGGTGACCCAGGAGATCTTAAAGCAGGAGGTATAAACTCCCAAGATATAATGATTATTTATTTGTTATTGTTTCAGATGAGGTGGAGTTTGAAGTTGACACTGATACATCAAAGGGGCAAGTTAATAGCTCGTCGTATTGTCTGTTTACCAGCTGGGACTGTGTCGATTTGAAAGGTGTCCGAGAAGAAAAGATTGCTTGGAAAGTTGATTTAGAGCCTCACTTTATAAGAGTATCACCTTACAAGTTGGGTCGTAATGATGGACTTAGATTCAGGGACTAGGATAGACTGTATCTATGAAAGAAATGGAGTTAGTATATAAATTATTCAAACTTGTCATTTTTTTGTTACAGAATTCTTTTTATTTTGTATGGATTTACTGATGTTAATGATGACAGAGAAATACATACTGGAGATGAAGTGTCATTTTATATGGCAACACAAGAGGTAACCCCCTTAGTAATTTAGTTCATATTTATAACTATATGTTAATAAGAACGGAGCATTGAGAGCTCGACTTGTCAGATTAGTTCAACCTGCTACAGTAGAGAAAACTCGTGGTCTCATTAAAAGTTAAAAGAATCGTTTGGCTTCACTTGAAAGAGCTGATGTTGTAGATGATGTAAGGAGTATGCCCCTAGTAATAGTTGCACTAATATTTGTATAGATATTCTTTCATTATAGTGAAGTAGATCCAGGAGAAGATACAAAATTAATTTTGGGAGCATCTGTGGAGTTTATTATTATAACCAGACCAGGCAAAAGATGTAGCTACCAATTAAAGTATTACCACATGGTACAGTAACATTTGATGATGTTGGAAGTAACTTTCACAATGGAGTAATACGTACTCCAGTTATAAGATCCTTTACATCATGGACGAGGGAAAGAAGTGAGCTCCTGTTAATTTATAATTAATTTAATTGGTATAATTGTTAGTGTGAAGCTACTAGTGGTGAAATAATCTATCAATCAACTCTTGGAGAGTAAGTATATATATAATATAATCTATTACATTTGCTACACATAGTCCTGTATTGTCATATACTGAGCGGATCAAGAGGGGGTAGTTATACAATGTTAACTGGAGACATTGTCAAGTTTAAGTTAGCTACTGATAAAAGAGATGGGTCAAGGAGAGCTACCAAGGTATCACTTGTTAAGCTAACAGAGACTCAACAAGGTCATAATACAAGAGAAAAGGTCTGATACTCAATATAATGTAGTTGTCATTATAGTGTTATAATATAGGGTGTTATAGCTGCTCTGAGGGATGGGTTTGGATTTATACGCTGTGCTAACAGAGATGCTAGAATGTTCTTTCATTTCAATGAAGTCATTGATTCAGTAAGCTACATGTCATGTGACAGTCATGTGACTTGTTTTCCTAGGAGCTGATCTTA
This sequence comes from Gigantopelta aegis, assembly GCF_016097555.1. Classification (NCBI taxonomy): domain Eukaryota; kingdom Metazoa; phylum Mollusca; class Gastropoda; order Neomphalida; family Peltospiridae; genus Gigantopelta; species Gigantopelta aegis. The sequence goes on from NW_024534347.1 coordinate 14,734, forward strand.
CAATACTACTGAAGTAGAGTTTACAATACAACAAGATTATACAAATGAACGTTTACATGCTGTGAGAATATTGTATTACCTCCCACATCTGTACAATTTGGGATAATCAAAAATGAAAGTCTTTTCTGGAAAATTCAGAGGATTACCTCATGAAAGTAGCAAATATAAACCAAATATTTTAAAATTACAGAAAGACAGTCCTTGTGGTATCATTCAATATATTCTCAATGATCAAGTCACTTTGATACCATATTATTGGACATTTGAACCAGTACAATTTGCTGATCAGGTTTGTACTCAGATATATCATCGTTATAAGGTGACTTGTACTGCAGGTGAAGTTTCAAATTGCTGAACGTTTCATTTGATCACATGTTTGTATGCTTTTAACTTAATGTTGTCCTAAAAGCTCGTGATATTCGTTTCAAAGTAAGACAAAATTAAATGACAATAAAATTAATGTCATAATTAATAGGGGTTTGTCTCTGTCCTCAAAGAAGGGTTTGGTTTCATTGAAACTGAAGAACATGACTGTGAACTTTTTTTTCCATTCAGGTAAATCATGTGATAATGTATGATAGTTCATGTGATGATCATGTGGCAGCTTCTTGCCAACAAATACTGTGACCCTCGTGACTTAAAATTGATGGATGAAGTAGGAATATGGACTAATCAGAAAAAAATGAACGCTTATCAGCAGATGAGATCAAGAAAATTAGAGCATGGGACTATTACACCTGAAGTGAGTCATAATGATATCATCATGATGTCATATTGATGTCATAATAGACAATACAAACTGGTTTCTTATGAAGGGACTATAATTCGTCCAATGAAGAGTTCAGATCAACCAGTAAGTCAATTATTGTTTATATTATTCTTTTAATACACAATACAGGATCATTACGAAGGGTTAATTCAACCTACTAACTCTGATTAAAAATGGCAATATTACCATATAGTTTTTACAAGTCTTACTAATCACCGTATTCAGTTACAAACTGGAGAACAAGTATATCATTTGACACCTCTTCATTTACTGATATAATTATTATATAGGTCAACTTTCAACTTGGTCTAAATCCTAGTACTGGTACTGTACGAGCTATGAATATTGTTAGCAAGAGAGAACTCTTGTGGGAACTATTGAAAGTATTAAAGATCAGGTAAGCCACACCTCTTATTAGCTCTTATATTATATAATGATAAAGTATGGATTTATTAACGATAAAGAGGCGGATCTTACACAAAGCGGGTTCTTTCACAGGAACTCAATGTCAGGTATAAACTAATTATAAAGACCACACCCCTTAAATATTTGTAGATGAGTGTGGATTCTCAGAACTAAGTTCAGGGAGATGAGGTTGAGTTTATGACTATTTTTAGTAACAATCTAAAAAAGATAGTGCCATCTATGTTCGAAAACTAAGGTAGCAATTATGTCTCTAATTAAAGGGGCACAACCTATTAACTTTTTATAGCGTGTCCCGTTCGACCAACACGTCTTCTTCCACACTGATTCTTTGAAAACCTGTTCCAGTGTAAGTACAAGTTCATATGTCATAATGATGTCATGTTACTTACTATATTTAGTTTGGTATCCGTCAGCCAAAAGGTCCTGATAATACAACTGGTTTTATCATATTAACTAATGGCCACACCCACAACAAATAAAGCGAACTGACATTCAGAGTTTAACACTTTGCTTCTTAATAGTATATAGTCACTTGATCTGTGACAAATAATTTCCCCCATTTTGTAGTTTGTAATTATTTTAAGCTCTAAATCATTGAACTTATGAAATAAAATATATTTGCTAATAATATGACAAGTCTGCACACCCTATACTTGTGACACTCTTTTCTAATTAGTATAATTTTTGAGAAAATTCTATTTCCAATAATTATAGCATTAATAAGTTGTTTGACTTGTGAACAAAGAGGTCAAGTACAGTGACACATTGTTAATGTAAGTATTAACTCTTGATATTATTTGGTTTTCAAATCTCTAAAAACAGACTTATTATCATAAAAATTATGACATTATAATACAAACCTAAATAACTTGTTACCCTTGGTTGAAAATTTCAATAAATCTGGTTTAGTTTGAGGAAAGGGATCATCTAGACTGTCCTTCTTCATCAGGTGAGACATCAAGTGATATCGATGAGGAATAAATATCTCAAACCACACCTACTAATTACAATAAACATCACACACTGTTATTACTGTCATAACATACAATATAGTTCAGGACTTAATCCAATAGATGTCACAGCATATGGCCACTGCTTCAGTCCCAAATGTACTTGTGCAAGACATAAATATTCTGAAAATGTATGACTTAAGAAATGAAAATTGAGGCTTAAGTCAAGAGCCATATACCAGCAATTCGCTCTCCTAGAAACCATATCTACAATAGTTGCCATAACAACAATGTAAAACATATTAAAATATTTACGTTTGAATATTAGGCAGATGTGCCCACATGTTTATACAGCTTGTAAAACTAATGACACGACAATGATCAGTAAAAGATGGTGTCCACTGATCTTCACTATCATCACAGATATCATGTAATGATGGCATACTCATATCAACAGTTGTCAATGGATTAAAAATTGACAGTTCTGCTATGGTTTTAATATCTATAGCACCTAATGTAATAGGTTTTTCTATTAAGAGAATATGGTAAATAATAATATAATCACCACTAACTGTTAAATCTTGTACTGCCATGATAAAGAACTCCATTATGACTGGTATAAAACGTCTAAAGTCTTTGGGCAGAGTTAATTGATGGGTCTGTTCCCATGAGACAATATGGGCGGGGCTAAGAGTGTACCATAGGTTGTAGTCACTTCACAGACACCTGGTTGTTCTACTGTCAAATATATAACAACTATACACTGTATTATTACTACATACATAGATATGTCTTCAACCCAGATAAAAAACAGTCTTCTCCACGTGGTTGACAACTCATTTCTAATTGCGCATGCGCAAATATTTTGAATAATCCAATTTTTAGCGCAAATTTTAAAAATATGGGAGACTCGGAGAGCAGCGTCCCTTCTTCTTCCAAACTCTTCAGGTAATAGTAAAGGGAGTTCTGTGTCTACAGGATTGAGAGAAGAATATGAAGATTTACTACGTTATCTGTTGTAACTCCTAATTTTGATGGACGCATTCAGGTGTGGTTGAAAACTATGGCCACACCTACCACATCTACAGTGGACCAGGGGTTCACTCTGTTGAAGGTATGTACATATACTAGAGGTAAATACTTCTGTTATTATAGTTAGTCATTTACAATTGTCTGATGAACCTCAAGAACCTCACAACCACATACCTCACCAACATCATTCCTACCACCGCGGCTTGTCCATGGCAAATCAGACACTGAAGCTCCTCCTCCACTAATTAACAGAGGGTACGCCACTATGATTTGTAGTCAACTGTTATGTTACATTATATTATAGACCACATCTTCCTGTTGATACGAGACTTGATCCTCCTCCAACAGTTACTGGGTATGTATTGTTGTAACAGCTCCTATTATGATATATACTAATAGACCATATCCTCCTATTGAAACAAGAATTGATCCAGAATTAGTTCGGTTAGACAGTCAACTAGATGTTTGGTGTCTTGAACTAAAAAAAGAAACATATTAGTAAGTTTGTTATATATAGAGAAGTACATTATGTTATCATATATAGGCAGAGTTTGAACAGGCTCAACTCAGAGCCAAAGAACATTATGATAATGAGCTAGGAAAGAAATTGAAAGGTATTATTTTATGTAATGTTATTGTTATAAACATTGTGCTAACGATTAGTATTACAACAAGAACAACTACAAACTCAAGTTGAGAGACTAATGAATTATTAATAACATATGAACAATCTATTACTAGAAAAGATCAATTATTCAAACTTTAACAAAAGTCACTACAAAAACAGGTTTTAATATAACATACTTACAAGTTGTGTTCATTTTTATTATAGAAAGAACGAGTTGAAAAGTAGCAAATCATTTTCAATTTGGAGAGCTCGTCATAGTGGATGATAAAAGAACAGTAAGTACAGAAGTATCCTATTATGATATATTATGATACGGTAGACATTTACAACATCACTAGCTAAGAAACATTATCATCATCAACTGAAAGAGAAAGATATTAAAGAATTGGTTTGGTCTCATTCAAGGACGTTGAAAACAACGTGTTGAGAGAGCTTGTCAAGTCAAAGCTGAAGAAGTATGTCACCAACTAGCAGGCGATCATCAAGAGCAACTAGCAAATGTAAGTTATATAAATATGTTTAGTTCTACATAGCCCATGTAAGATAATTGTGTGTTGATGTGATTACTACCAGTAATATTGCTTGTCTCCATTTGTGCATACACATTTTAGATGAAACGTTTATATGATGAGGCTCAACTTGAAATAAGTCACCTCCAGCAAGAACGTGATATATTTGAAGAGAATATGAAGAAGGCATTTATGCGTGGAGTGTGTGCTTTAATATGGAAGCTATGTCAATGTTTCAACCACAACCTGATGATCAACCTTCAACTGTTGCCATGAAAAACTACAATCCTACTCCTATATTAAAGTAGACCTCCTTCTAAAGAGCAATCACGTGATGGTCATGTGATTACTAAACGTCGTGATAAGGACCAACAGTAAAAGTGGAACGTCATAAAAACTTCACAATAAATAAAACAACCTTGTTATTATTAATAATTATATTCATTGGGCATTAAATAGAATCAAGAGGACTCAAAGAGGATGAAGTTACTCAAACCTAAGTGGGTGTCTCATGGCGTCAATCAACCTATCTTCTCTGTCCATATTCATCCTGATGGTACCCGATTTGCTACAGGTGGACAAGAAGATGATAGTGGCAAAGTTAAATATGGAACATGGCACCGTTGTCAATGAGGAAGCAGAATTAGATCCTGCTATACCCAAAGTGTTATGTGTTAACTAATCATCTTGGTGTGTTTAATTGTGTTCGTTGGTCTGTGGATGGTAATATTTGGCTAGTGGAGGTGATGATGCGTTATCATGATATGGACGCTACGTTTATAAAGGAAATGCAACACCAGCATTGGGTTCTAAATATCCTGTACATGAGCAATGGGGCTGTGCCCACATGTTACGAGGTCATATGGTGATATCTTAGACCTTAACTGGTCACATGATCAGCACTTCTTGGCTTCATGCAGTGTTGATAATTCTATTATTATATGGAATGCTCGTAAGTTTCCAGAGAAAGTTACAATAATTGAAGATCATGAAGGTCTTGTCAAAGGGGTAGCTTGGGACCCTGTAGGTAAATATCTTTCATCCAAACTGATGATAAAACTGTTCGTATATGGCGGACATCAGACTGGGAAAGAGAATTCAAGATCTCAAACCATTTCAAAGGGTGTTGGCGGTAACTACTCAGTGTTTTGCGTCTAAGTTGGTCACCTGATGGTCGGTTTATTGTATCACACTCCCTTAATAAATGATGGTCCAACAGCTCATATTATTGAACGTAATTGGAAGACAGGTATGGATTTTGTAGGCCATCGTAAAGCTATTGAAGTCGTTGCATTCAATCCTCATTGTTTTCTAAGGAAAATGATAGTAATCATGGCTGTCTTGCTTCTAGGAAGTCGAGATCGGTCAGTGTCTATTTGGTTAACTAGTCTTAAACGACCACTGGTTGTTATGTCATGATCTCTTTACAAATTCTGTTCTCGATTTATCTTGGAGTCATGATGGCTATCAACTAATAGCTTGTTCTTTGGACGGATCAATAGCATTTTTGTCATTCTCAGAGACTGAAATTGGTGCTTCATTAGATCAGACAGCTATTGATAACTTGTATCTGGATTTAATATGGAAGTAAGAAATTAGACTTAACAAGAGGTTATAACCGAAAATCTTCAAATCGCTTATTGAAGATCCTGCTATGCTTCTCAACTCCTTGACAAGAAGACCACACCCACTAAGACTGTGATCCAACCTCCCCTTCTTTAAGTAATGATATTCCTATCATTCAACACAAGTTGAATCTCGTACTTCTGATGGTCGTCGTAGAATAACTCCAGTTATGTTAACCAGTCAACCTAGTGCTCCTAATTCACTTTAATAGTCCTTTTACTTCAACCTCACAACTTGTAGCCCCCCCTCAAAGACCACACCCAAACTGCCATAGATTCCACAAAAGGTGTCTATGAAACTAATGTTAAAAGCCCCTCAGCTCATCCTATTTCGTTTGCAACCATTGTTCCAATGAAGACTCGAAAATCGAGTACATCAGATAAAAAAGCAAAAGTAAGTCCGTCTTCTTCCATCTGTATCAGCAGCCTAAAGCACCTTCTTGTTGGTGAAAAGAGACCATCTGATGTTGAAACTGTTGATAGTCAACTCCCTAAGTCTAAAAGACTTAAAAGAAGTAAGATATCACTAGATGATCCTGGACCTAGTACTACTAAAATCTAACACCTAAGGAAAAAAGTATAGAAAGTACTCCTCATCTTTTGGAACCTCCTGAACTATTGTCCACTCTCTCTCTTCAATTGCCTTCATCGTCACTACATGAGGAAAGGACGTTCACTTGAAGTTAATAATGCTTCCACTCATGTGTTATTAGTTGTATAGAAGGGGAGATATATCACAATGGTCACTTCCACTTCCATCCCCCTGGATTAATGTTAGCCGGTAATCATTTTGTTACGTGTATTATTTCCAAAGATAACATGGCCTCTTCCTTTCAACTAAAACAGGTGGGTGTGGCTTTTAAATAATATTATTTAATCAATTTGAAATGAATTATTTATAGGTCGCATTCTTTTATCTCG
>NW_024534348.1:0-43046 GCF_016097555.1 Gigantopelta aegis
GGTTCATGTTCAATAAGATCCTCCATAAATACTTTGATATTGGATAATGATGACTGCATAACAATTGGCTCACATAATTCCATGTCATCAATTCTAGTTTCATTTATATAAGAAAATATTGAAATTAATATCATATTTCATATATTAATATTAACATAATATAATACTAATTAATTAATATTAATAATTATATATTAATATAATATTTGACAACATTAGGTAGTATTAGTCAGAATACATAAAATAACTAACTTTGTTTTGTCTTTTCGCTCTCTAAAAGTTCATTAAGAACATACTCTTTTTCTGTAGTAACTTAACAAGTAGAGATACTTCTGATTTCTCAGATATGATCTAATATGATTATAAAGTGAGAATATATTTAAAATAATACTTTACAATACAGGACACTACATCAACATTAAACTTTGTAAGATTGCCTTGACTTGTCCCATTCAATGTAAGTGAACAGCTTAGATTTAGAATAGCTTTGTCTCCAATACTACTGTAGAAGACTAAATACCATTCAATACAGCCTTTATTGTAATCATGGAAGGTGTAAGATAGCACTACGTTGAAAACCCATAATTTAGCAAGATTACGTTAATATTGTTTTTTTTTTACCTTCTCCTCCGTTATGACAAATCTGCAGACACTTTAAGTAGAAGTTCAGTACATTGAGATTGAGTGTCCGAGGACCACATGTATCTCAAAAATGGAGCGTTTAAATAAGGAATGAGATGTTTATCTTCATATTCCTTTAACACATCTTTTCAGATTCATCTCCCAATATTTCAACTATAACTTGAAGTGCATCATAGTTGAACCATGTGCAGTGTTTGGACAATTCAAGAAAAACATCAGAAAACCCACCATCCCTTCTGAAATCAAACACCATTGGTTTGTTGATCCCTTTTCTAAAGAGCAATGAAACTATTTACAATGGACTGAACATCTATGGGTCAACTTCAAGTTTAACAATGATTGTATAAGTTGAGCACAAAGATGCTATATTCTTTACAAACATCCCTATTGTCATCCATTAGTTGGTTTCTCACTGCCTCCTGCTCACTGTCCGTAAATCTTTCCAGTTTTTGATAACAATTTTTTGCTTTCCTCTGGTGAGATGAGATGTATTTTTTGTGGCAATGATGTCATTCTCTTTGAAAGATATTTTAATATAGATTCAGCTACAAAACGATCTTCCATTTTCAAGAAAGACTTCACCAAATCTTTTGTAAGTAGCTGCACTACCATTCTTTCTTTTCCGTGCCCACAACAACTCATTCTCTCTTTTGTACATCACTTTTATCACTTTGTGAAATACTATGTACTCTTTCAGTTGATAAATTAGACAATAATAGGCAGAGTTTGTAAAATATAACAACTTCTGAAGAGCAACTTTTTTACTTTCAATAGTTGATAATTTAAGGAAATAACATATTATTATAACTATGACTGGTGTGCCTATTTGATGTATTGGTGTGATAATATATATAATTACCAATTAATAACAGAGAAAAAAATTTTTCATACATAACCAACAGAATCAGTGGAAAGAACTAATTAGACATTCTGTGGACAATATAGAAACCAATAGTGAACTTCAAATTAATATAAAATTTAGAAATGACTTATAACAATAACAATACTACTACTACTACTACTAAACTAATAGTAATACTATTAATAATAATAATAATGATAATGGTAAATACTAAATAATGTTAACAATAATAATAATAGTAATAGCCATTAAAATAATAATGATAATAATAATAACACAACATAACAATAATATAATAATAATATTGTTGCAGACTTGGCTCTATTGGCATGTTGTGGCACACAAAGGAGGCATGATGTTGCATATTTCGTTGTGTGTAGTCGTCATTCATATGTTGTGAGACCTCCATGAAAATTCCATCATCAGAATCTTTATCTACTCATATGATAGACCATACTGACTTAATAGACTTGAAAGATCTAATATAAGGAGACATTATGATGTATATCAGACATATTAGTAATAGTTAATACTTTTTAAATTAGCATTTTTACTAGTCATATGAGAACTACCATTGTTTTAAAATAATAGGTGGAGAGTCAATGGCCAAGCCATGACCATTTAGACACACCCTAAGTATAATATATAGTGTATAACATAGAATATTCAGTACATTAACTGATTTATAATGATACTAGAACTGATCAATGTCTCATAATATGATGATTGTTTAATTGTTTGTGTTATTTATCTGTATATGTATGAGAACAATTTATATATTGGACAAACAACAGAGGGAAAGGAACATAAGCTTTTTCTTACATCATCTTAAGTCTGGAACTATCTGAAGAAAATATCATCTTTTTGTAATTGAAAGCATTTGACAAGGTGGTTTGGCATTCTTGGCTGATCAAATACAATTTTTCTAACGTCATCTCCCTAATAGCATGATAAACAAAAGCTATACTGGAATATTCCACAATCATTTTGTCTCTTCTTGCTGTTGAACTAGGATTGTAGTCACCCATATATCTTTCTCTGAATCATCAGGTATATATAACTGTGATAATGTATATATAATATCACAACTCATGATATGTTTGTATAGGTATAAAGTAAATCACATTGTGTTTATTATATTAACCTTTAGTCTTAGTTGAAGGGGTAATGTCAACAGTATCAACAATAATTCTCTTAGTAACACTGTCTAGAGCCTACATTAAAAAATAGAATTATAATTTAATGACTGCATTATGTTTATTAGAGTGCTTTTAGTTTTAGCCAAGAGGATAACATCAACTGTATATTTCTCTTCAACAATACTTCTCTTAGTGCATTGTCTAGAGCCTACATTCTAAAGTAAAATTATATTTTTATGACTGTATTATATTCATTAGAGTACCTTTAGTGTTAGCCAAAGGATGTAAATGTCAACCATACTTCTTTCTTCAATGATAGCTCCCATTAGTACACTGCTACAACCTACATCATAAAAATATTATAATGACTTGCATTATGCTTATTACACTACTTTCCTTTTAGTGAAAGGGGTTATATCAACTGTATCTCTCTCTTCAACAATAGTTCCCTTAGTACACTTTGTAGAGACTATTGAAGTGACATATTGTCCACTTTGTGTTGTACTCTTATCATCTCTACGATGAAAACAATCCTGGTCCTTATCTGAAAAAATAGGTATGTCATGATGTCTTTTGATGAGATGTGGCATAGGGCTGAGCATAGGAACAGAGGCTAGCTCTGTCACTTTAGAAAGCGAGAGATCATTCTCTCCTAGTTCTGACAATTGGTCTTTGTGAAATGGATAAACTTCTGTTATGGCAAAAACCAACTGTGCTATTTTTAAATTTCATGCTAACATCCATGCCTGAGAGAATATTCACTGAAATAGAATCAAGAGACAACTCTTCTTTTTCCAAAACATCTCTAGTCAAGTGATTGTGAGAGATGAGTGGTGTTGTGTTGTAGGTGAAGAGAATTACATGTGTCTCTGCTGTCTGACCAATAGTGGCAGAGAAATAGTGGGAGGAGTGGCCATCATAAGAAATAGGAGGACATGTTGCGGGGCATGTTTTTAAAAAAATGGCAATCAATCCATATGAAATAGTGCTCGGTCAATCCACCTTTTAAGATAGTCCGTAAATGGTGCCTTGAATCATATCAGGATGTAGTGCTTTCCGATCCCATTTTACCATTAGGAGGGGTACCCAGTACACTTACAAACCCCAAACAGTTACTTTTGACTTATCTCGAGAAAACACTGCTACAGGATTCTTTGAGCTTCTTTTACAAAGTCCCTTTGGAAGGTCTGGATCAAGAGCATGCCAGTTTCGTCAACATTAAATATTTGAGATGGCTTGTCTAGTAATCCGTTCTAAATAACAGTGTCTTCATAGCATGTCGAAATACTAAGACCCTTTTTTAGGGTCTCAAGCTCTGTCCCTAACAGAAGACTCCAATGAGCTTTTGTTCATGATGATACAATAGGATGACAATAACAAAATCCTTCCTAGTAAGTTCCTACCATCCATGACTCACCTGTACATTCACTGCACAACTTGAACATGCTCTTGTACTGGAGCTATGACTTCTTTCCTTGATCAAAGCAACCAATAGCTACACAATTGAATAAAAAAATGAACGATCTCTTCTTTATTAGACAGGTACATTGACTTTCCATTTACAGCACCAGGTAGTACTCTCCCACTTATCCTGTTAACAAGTGTGGATCATGACACACTACTTCTATCTGAGCATGCATATGCTAAGGCCATCATTTCAACACTGCATTAATAGCTTTTGTAATAATGTACACATAAATGTTATATATTATAAATCTTAGTAATGCAGTTAAGTACTAGGTACAAGATATATAGCATTACAGACATATTGTTTTTCAACTGTCCAATGCATATCAGTTTTAACATTATGTCCATGAGGTTTATCATGTGATATACATAGTACACATATACACAGTAATAATGAAGTTTAAGTTACATCAAGCTGACTAAGTTTATGGCTACATTTATTCTTGTATCTTTCACATCAGTGCAATTATGAAAATGAACACAGTAACTAACCTAAAGATTGAAAAAAAGGAAATTAATGTCACATATCTGGTTGAAATATTCATGTATACATGTCTCTTTACATGCTCTTTGTATTGTCATTCATGTGAGTAGTTACAAGTCATCTATTATCAATATGATTAATACATTCTAATAATAATATCTTTATAACTGTGTATTGATTTCAGTACTATGTCTCTATATGTTAACATTATAACTGAACAGGTTGTTGTCATATATATAGCAGATGTTTACTGATGAATTAAAATAGAACATAAACAATATTCCTAATTATAGAAGCATCTGTATAACTGTGTCCATAAAATATATGTAGATGTTGTTTAGTTTGTTTTAATTCCCGTCTGTCAGTTGGGCTATGTTTTAGATCTCTACTGTTAAACACATTATAATTGGTGTTATTATATCAGATGTTTATTGATAACTTAAATAGAATATAACATTTCTAATTACCGTAACATCTGTATAAGTCCTAAATATATGTGTTTATATTTCCAATATGTCAGTTTGACTATATCTCTACATGTTTACTACCTAGATAGTCAGTACATAGCTATTAGTTTATGGATCACTTAGTTAATTTATAGTTACTATAGCAAATATTATAGACTATACCCTAGTTTATGTTACATATAAAATATTAGACTTTATTGGAAATAATCCTATGTATATATATGTCTTACATGTTGTTTAGATAAAATGACAAATAAACTGATAGTGTTGTCTTTAGCATTAATTAACATATTTTGTCATGAATATATTTACTAACAGTTTCAAAGGCTCAGTAGTTGCATGCAGACAGAAATTCAAATTAATTATCTATCAAAGATCAAGGAGCGAAGATTTGTGAGTGAAATTTATTAATATAGCTATTGAGTTTCATATAAACAATCAAATAATCATATTCTGACATGAAGAGTAACATATATTATATATACATTGGCTTTATTTTATAAGCACTAGATTCTTAGAAGGCACACATGTAGGTTTTAGGTCAATATTATTAATAATACTCATTGTTCCTTGTAGGATATTGTCATTAAACAATGGCATCACTTCATAGTATGATATGGTTATTCTCGTTATTATTCTTTTAAAAACTTCCTAAACCACTTTCTACTCATATTGTCCAAATTAATACAAGTAATCAACTTTGGTTCTGGTTATGTAGTGATAATATACCACTGCAAAATAATACTGACACTTCGTTTGACACAAAGTAACTACATACTTCATAACATGACCTTCTGTCTTATTGAAAATGTTAGTAATCTTACATTTAAAAGGAGTGGGATCTGATGGAAATCATCAATTAAATGTCAATTACAACATGACTCAACTACTGGTTTTTTTGGCTTTGTCAATATACCAAGTGTTAGTTTAGAAAAGTTAGAGTTTACTGGATGGGAGCAACAATAACAAAGTCAGCTGTGCATTCTTTAATGACACCCACCCACATTTTATATATAAAACAGCAAAGCATTACTGGTATTAACCATTGTCACAATATAACAATACAACATGTTAACATCACCATTATATTGGATATGCTATCTTTATGATAAAAATCCTCTCAACTTATCATTAATGAATCAGTTTAGAGTCACAGGGGGAAAAGCTGGTGCTATAACTGTACTGATTCTAGTATGTTTTGGTTGTGCTGGTAGTGGTATAATTTGTAATGTTTAAAGACAACTCAACCAACCTCTCCTGATATGGCACCTGTTAATGTTATATTGTCACATTTTAACCTTCAATTCAACTTGAACAATATACCAAATGTACCTCCCTTGACTCTTATAGGACATGACATATGTAGTCTTCTGTGTTGGTGCGTTGGTAGTCTAACAGTACTTTTTTTAATCAGTCATTTTCTGGCTAGATTTTCAAGTCAAACTGGTAATTGCTCAGATAGTGTTGGAACAATAACAGGAAATATATTAGTGATATTTATAATGGGTATGGCCAACTCTCAACTGGTCACTAACAGACACTGTTATATCTAGTGGATATCTTCTTTCCTTCAACTAATCAAGTTGGTGGTGTGGATGTCTTACGGGGGGGGGGGGGGGGGGGTGTTTACTCTCAACTTTATGTCAAACATGGCCTTTTATCAATACCAAAGAATTGTAGTTTACCGTTTTGGACACCAATTTTCTTTAGAAATAATGTCCAATATTTGGTTGTGGGTCTATATTTAAGGCAGCACTTGAGTTAACTCATATGAAATATGGAGGAGGAGTCTATCTAAAATATTTTTGAATTTTGTGGAGCTAGATCAATTGTCTTGCTATTTAAAAGAGTAACAATCTAGAAGAACTATGCCTACAAATCTGGATCTTGTCTTTTATGCTTTTGTAACAAACTCTGCATTAAGAGACAACAGCATAATATATCTATAATAATAGAAGATGCTTACATATAAAAGAAGGTTATAAAGGCCCTACTAGTTATACACTCTATTCTACAGTTGCAGGTTTAACATTAATTAATTGGAACAATGTTACATTTAGGGTAATAGCCATTTTACTGAAAATGACTCTCCAATGTTTGCTGCATATAACAGTAATATACACATGCTCCAGGCAGCTAGTGTTTAGTAAGAATACTGTTCAATGGGAGCTGCCATACAACTATTTTCTTCATTCCTTATTCTTCATGAACCACTGATGCTACATTCCTTAACAATAGTGCTGTTTATTATATGGTGGAGCTATATATGTGATAATGTAGTTGATCCCTGGTCATCATAGATGTGTAATACAAATTAACATAACAAAACAGACCTACACAATATAGACATCATGATTGAAATTTAAAGGGAACATAGCAGGACTTGCAGGAAAACAACATTTATGTACTCCTTCTACAACTGTTCCTTTCTTTATCAACAACATGATAAGTTTGAATTAGTCCACTTTGACTGGAAATCAATTGTACATTTTGATACACCAAAATTCTCTCAACAATGGACTAAAACCAATGGTCTTCTAAACCAGTCAAAATATGCACTTGTCATCTTAACAACAACACAAATAAATTGGTCAAAAAACTGCTCACAAGTGTAGCGATTCCTATGTCATTAACACTTTTGCTGGTACGACAGTACCATGTCATGGGTGCGTGCTGTGATGATTCTGATACAATTTTTACTCTCCTGCTGTTTCTTTATAAACAAATTATTCACAATAAACAAGATGAAATTGTCAGAAATGGATTGTATTTAAAACAAGGACAAACACTGGTACCTTCGTCAGGAAGTAACTGTACTGTAATCCAATTCATTGGCACTTTTAGTAAACTAGATGAACTCAAACACTGGAGGCTTAACATTGCAAACAGGTAGTCCACCATCTTGGTCAGCTGACTTTATGTACATCCTTGTCCAATGGGATTTTATTTTTTTAAAGGAGGATGAGTGTGTATTTGATAATTTCATTGTTACATGTCACATTGCACAAAATGTAATATTACTACAACAACTATTACAATATATTCTGGTCAATGGTTGGTCATATATCTTCTGAAATACAGTATGTTTGGATTTGCTTTTTTGTCCTTCTGGTAATTGTAAAACTGACATCGATTATTTAATGGCCAAGCCTTTATCTATTTGGGAGCCAATAAGATGGCAATCTCTATTCCAAATTCAACATTATAGAGTGTGTATGTGGTTATTCATAGAATGTAGACCATGCTCTGATCTTGGTAAGTACACAGTGGTGATATGCATATTCGGGTGGTTATGGTAGTATAATGCTTTTGCATTACCTGGACGATCTCCGAAGGACGCATTAGCTGGTATCATAAGGTTATGGATATCACTTCTGTTTGAACTTAAGTGACTATTTGGATAGTAACAGGTGGTTTGTGTACTTGCTAAGTCTTGTGTCCTATCTACCCTAATCTATTGTTTTCAATGTGTTGGTACAATGGAATGACAACAACTGTTAAAACTAGCGTTGACAATTTTTTTAGCCAGTGTACTTGTGGTTTTGGTAATTGGATTCAGCATATTCTCATTACTCATAGAATCCAAACAGAACGCAAGTGTCTTCTTTTCAGTCCTGGCTAGTCTTCCACCTCCTTCTCCAAAGTCCATCACTTGTATAGACATCATAGCTTATGTTCTGTGTCATACAGCCATACGCACAGTGGTATTGTGGTATGGTGAGGTAATGTTGAATATCTCTCCAGTAATCACATATTGTTACTTTTTACTGTAGCTGGTATAAGTTTGTTGTTGTATTAGTAACCTTATTATTGTTTATTACTTTGGTAGATATTGGTTATTAGATGAGATGTTTAATTAAGTACTTGCTTCTTTCTAGAGGCTTTTCATGTCCTACAAACAAGGACAGGTTCTGGAGGAGTGAGGATGAATAGCTGTTGTAATATTCTATTTGATGTTCAGTTTTAGAGGCATAATTTTTAACCTAATGGTTTCTGCCAAGTAAAATCAGTTTTTGTGATCGCAGGCATCTCTTAAACCATTTCAAGGTTCCAAGTTAAACCTGTTGATATTTTGTCCATTGTCTATATGTAAAATTCAGTCCTTTTTGTTTGGTGGTAGGCTTTACTGGTTGTTATTTTAATTGCTTCATTTAAACATAATTCTTATTTCATTAATTGTTGTGATTGGATCAATGTTGGAGTAATTGAAAGGCAAGTTGAGAAAGGGAAAGAAGCCTAGCTGGTCATGTAATTATCCCAATGGATGAAGAGGATGTAATGAGACAATCTTGTTATTACTTTATTCTTGCGTTCCTCATTTATGTTCGAAGTTTTGTATGTAATTTTGTTGCTTGTATTTAATAATGATTATTTGGAAATTTTAAAAAATTCATGAATGATGGTTCTTTTATTTCCACGACAAAACAGTGAAAAGTCTCCTTAACTTCACACCTGGGGGTTTTTTTGGTGTTATGCTTTACAAAACCCTCAAATTACCATTTAATTTTTTAATAATTTGGTTGTTTTTAATTGATAATATATAAGCCGACTTTTATGGATTACAACTTTGTAAATATAATTGATTAGCTTGTACTTAAACAATTGAAAAATTAACTAAAAAGATCTTTTACCAAAAAGCAGAAATTTTAATATAGCTTTGGGGTTAAATATTTTTCTGACAATATAGAATAATATTTTCAAAGCAAGGGTCTGTTTTATAATGGTGAGAGACCAATTTAGGGAAAAAGACTTGTGCTAATAACGTATGATTCAGTATGTTTGTTGGTGGTAGTGGTATATTTGTAAGCTTTAAAAGACACTCACCAAAAACCTCTCGATATGCGAACTGGGTAATTATTTGTCTCACATTTTAACCTTCAATTCAAACGTATGACCAATATACCAAATGTTTTTTTAACTCCCTTGACTCTTATAGGACAGGACATATTTAAGTCTTCCTGTGGTTTGGTGCTGGTAGTCTCAACAGTACTTTTTAATCAGTCATTTCTGAGCTAGATTTTCAAGTCAAACCTGGGCTAATCTGGTCATTGATAGATGGTTGGAACAATAACAGGAAATATATTAGTGATAGTTTTATAAGAGGTATGGCCCAACTCTCAACTGTCACTAACAGACACTGTTATATCTAGTGGATATCTTCTTCCTTCAACTAATCAAGTTGGTGGTGGATGTCTTACTTGTTTATCTCACTTTATGTCCAACATGTCCTTTATTCAATACCAAAGAATGGTGCAGTTTGGACACCAATTTCTTTAAATAATTCCAAATATTTGGTTTGGGTCTATATTTGAAGCCCACTTGAGAGTTACACCTCATATGAAATATGAGAGGAGGGAGTCTATCTAAATATTTTTGAATTTTGCCTCCGGAGCTGAGATCAATTGTCTTGCTATTTTTAAAAGAGTACAATCCTAGAATGAACTATGCCTACAAATAGGGATCCTTGTCTTTATGCTTTTGTAACAAACTGCATTCAAGAGACAACAGCAATATATCTATAATAATAGAAGATGCTTACATAAAGAAGGTTATAAAGGCTCTCCTACTAGTTATACACTCTATTCTACAGTTGCAGGGTTTAAACATTAATTAATTGGAACAATGTTACATTTAGCCGGGTAGTAATCAGCCATTTTACTGAAAATGACTCTCCAATGTTTTGCTGCATATAACAGTAATATACACATGACAGCCGGACAGCTAGTGTTTAGTAAGAATACTGGTACAATGAATGGGAGCTGCCATACAACTATTTTCTTCATTCCTTATTCTTCATGAAACCACTGAATCGCACATTCCTTAACAATAGTGCTTTATTATATGGTGGAGCTATATATGGTGATAATGTAGGGATCCCCGGTCATCATAGATGTGTAATACAAATTTAACACTAACAAAAAACAGACCTACACAATATAGACATCATATTGAAATTTAAAGGGAACATAGCAGGACTTGCAGGAAACAACATTTATGCTACTCCATTCTACAACTGTTCCTTTCTTATCAACAACATGATAAGTTTGAATTAGTCCACTTTGACTGGAAATCATTGCCTACATTTTGATACACCAAATTCTCTCAACAAAGGACTAAAACCAATGTCTTCTAAACCATGTCAAAAAATATATGCACTTGTCCATCTTAAAAACAACACAAATAAATTGGTCAAAAACTGCCTCACAATTGTATGTATTCCTAATGTCATTAACACTTTTGCTGGTAAAGACAGTAACCATGTCATTGTGTGCTGTTGATGATTTGATATAAATTGTTTACTCTGCCTGCTGTTCTTTCTATCACAAAATTATCACAATAAACAAGATAAATTGTCAGAAAAAAAATGGATTGTATTTAAAACAAGGACCAACACTGGTACCTTGTCAGGAAGTAACTGTACTGTAACCAATTACATTGTCCTTTAGTAAACTAGATGAACTCAAACATGGAAGGCTTAACATTGCAACACACCAGGCCTACCACCCCCCCCCCCCACCATCTTGGTCAGCTGGAACTTTATGTACATCCTTGTCCAATGGGATTTTTATGTTAAAAGGAGATGAGTGTGTATGTATAATTTCATTGTTGACATGTCACATTCTACAAAATGTAATATATTACTACAACAACTATTACAATATATTCTGGTCAATGGTGGGTCATATATCTTCTGAAAATAACAGTATGTTTTTGATTTGCTTTAGTTTGTCCTTCTGGTAATGTGTAAATGACACTCTAATCTATTAATGTGACAAATCCTTTCTCTATTGTGAGTCAATAAGATGGGCATTCTCTGGTTCACAATGTCAACATAATAGAGTGTTGTATTTGGTAGTACAGAAATGTAGACCATGCTCTGATCTGTGGTTAATTACAATAGTGGGGATATGCATTATCTGGTCTCGCTACTGGTAGTAATAATGCTTGCATTACCTCTGACTATATCAGAAGGACCATTAGCTGGTATCATAATAGTTATGAATATCACTCTGTTTCAACTATTGACTATTTGGATAGAACAATTGGTTTGTGTACTCTGCTAGAGTCTTTGTGTCCCTCATGAACCTTAATCTAGGTTTTCCAATGTGTTTGTACATGGAATGACACCAACTGTTAAAAGCTGCTTTACAATTTGTTTATCCATGTACTTGTGGGTTTTGGTATTGGATTCATCATATTCAGTCATTACTCAACTAGAATCTCAAACAGAACAGCAAGTTCTTTTGTGTTCAAGTCCTGGCTAGTCTCATCACCTCTCCTTCTCCAAAGTTTCTCATCACTTGTATAGACATCATAGCTTATGTTCTGTTCTACAGCACATGAAGGAACAGTGGTAGTGTGGTATGGTGATGGTAATGTTGAATACTCTCCAGTAATCAACATATTGTTTCTTGGTACTGTAGCTGTTATAAGTTTGTGTTGTATATAGTACCTTATATATTGTTTATTACTTTGGGTAGATATTGTATGAGATGGAGATGTGTAAATAAGTACTTGCGTCCATTTCTAGAGGCTTTCAATGTCCTACAAAAACAAGGACAAGTTACTGGTATGGAGGAGTGAGGATGATAGCTGTTGTATATGTCTATTTGATGTGGGCAGTTTTTAGAGGATATAATTTTAACCTAATGTTGTTCATGCAAGTAACATCAGTTATTATATGTGCATCAGTCAGCATCTCTTAAACCATTTCAGAGTTCCAAGTTAACCCATGTTGATACATTTTGTCTGGCATTGTCTATATGTCAAATTCAGTTCAGTCTTTTGTTTTGTGGTAGGCATTACTGGTTGTCTATTTAATTGCTTCATTTAACTACATAATTCTTATTTCATTAATTGTTGTGAATTGGATTTCAATGGTTGGAGTAAATTGAAATGCAAGTTGAGAAGAGAAAGAAGCCATAGTTCGTGGTCATGTAATATCCAATGGATGAAGAGAGTGATGAGATGAGACAAGCTCTGTTATACTTGCTGATTAAACTTAGTCGTATCCTCAGTTATATGTATCAGAAAGTTTTGTATGTAATTTTGTAGCTTGTAGTTTAATAATGATTATTGGAAAATTTATAAAACAAATTCATGACATGATGAGTTATACTTTTATATTCCACTGACAACACACAGTGAACAGTCTCCTTAACATCTCACTACACTGGTGCGGTTGTTTGGTGTATGCAGTTAAAAACCACTACAATACATTTAAATATTTTTAATAATTGGTGTTTCTTAATTGACTAATCATAAGTAAGCTCAGTCACTTCTTATGGATTACAACTGTTGTAAATATAATTGATTATGCTTGTTACTTCAACAATTGAAAATTAACAATATTTAAAAGATCTTTTACTCAAAAAGCAGAAATTTAATTATAGCCTTGGTTGAATGATTTTATTTTCTGTACAATATAGACACTAATATTTCTATAGCAAGTGTCTGTTATTATAATGGTGATGATGCACCTACAAAGAAACTCACTGCTTCTTAATTTGAAAAAAACAGAAATGGAACGATCTTAACAAATTTTACAAGTCATGATACAAAGGAAAGAGGGTAAAATACAATATGACATGTTAATATGATAAATTTAATGTTTATTAGAAAATATCTTACACCTGTTATTTTATAATCCTATAGAGTATTTCAAATCAGATCCCCAAAACACAAAGAATCTGTGGTTGTGTTAGGTTTCTAGGATCATTTGTGTGGCCAGTTTAGTTTGGAACTCATACCACACAGGAAGTATGCAGATAAAGTCCTTTCTGTGTTGTTGATCCAGTTATTGAAGTGTTTACATCAAGGATATGTGTCCATATGCAATAAATCTATATGTTTCCATACTGATTACAAAAAAGTTATGGTCAAATACATATGTTCTGATGGCTGATGAATGTCTGTTTAATGCTTGTAAGGGTCTCCATGCCTGTTGCAATCTTCCGTGGTCAGCCTGAAGTCTTTGTGATACCATCTCATTAAGTTATCAAAGAAGACCTTAAAACAAGGTGACTATTCAGCCCATATATATTTATTGAAAAACTAATGATCATTATGGTTATTGTCTTTAATTAGGTATCAAAGCAAACATGTATCCGCTGCTGTATCGGTTAGAAGATTTCCTGGTTTCCATCTCTTTAATTACTGACATACTATTTAATCAGCATCAAAACCAGTTGTCACTATGCTCATGTCATTTTCTGACAAGTTATATATTTTAGAGACTTTGGATTTCGAAATAGAGCTATCTCAATGAGAATTTCCACATTCTAAATCAGACTGGTTACTTGCAAAAGGTTATAACCACTATATATACCCAATACAGGGAATATATAAAGTGTTTGTAGAAGAAATAACTCTATTTAGGTCTTTAGTCTGGCATGGCCTAGTCAGTCAATGGAATATCTACATTCTACATTCTTCCCAATGTTTTAGGAGATCAATTATTTTATGGATTTTAAATTCATAATATTTACTAAGGATGGAGAAAGCAAGGAATAGATTGAGGACAAAAATATATAAGTGGGTATATTCATCAAAAGATTAAAAAACTGTTGACCACTTTCTGATTACATGCACTGTATCAGTACCATATTCTCACTTAACATCAAGTAATGCTGCCTGTATCCTTGAAGTATTTAGCTCAGCCAGATTTGAAGCTTCTATGAGAGCATATATGATCAAATTAATTAGAACCATGGACAAATATGGTTTGAGTAACAATGAAAAACAAGTGGGCACAGTGGTGATAATAGCAAAATGACAAAAGCTAATTTTGAGAACATTGCTGAACAAACTGCTGTCCATTTTGTGACCAAATTCCCAGTTGCTTCCAAACATGTTACTCATGGATGACCTTGCATTTGATGGTATAAAGAAGACACACTAATGGCTTTTTTGGACATGATGTAACATTTGACATCATCACAGCTGCCAAGCTTCAAAAGACACCTCTGATTATGTGTAGTGGAATCTATTCAACTAAGATGAGAGGCATAACAATTCTTGTTCTATGAATGAAGCTGTCATTAGCTGGCAAGGCTTAGGTAAATAATGTTTGCATCAAAAGCATTACCTTTGCCAAACCAACTGAGGCCATCATTGGTACTAACTTTTATTAGTGTTTGTTATTGAAACAACTATTGATGTGGAAGACAAATCGCTCTTGATTTTATCATTGTACATTACAGCAAACCTGTCATCTTCTTACTATTTACATAACTCCTTGATGTCAACTTTTACATTCTTCTTGCTAACCAACAACTTTAGTGAATCATAGCTGAAAGGCATAAGGATTACCATCACTGTCTACAGTGATATGACCCTACATGTGTACAAATAAAAACTATTTATAACTAAAAAAAACAATACTGACTAACTGATCACTTCTTGCAATGATATAATTATATAATGATTCAACACTGATACACTTTTCTAAGGTTTCTGCAAGTGGGGGTCTTTATGAGCGATTAAGTAATACTCTCCATAATCTTAAACATATGTCTCAGTACACATGTACACACAGTAGAAGATCACATACTTGCATGCATATCCACCTGATGGTATGTCATAAAATTTTTTCAAACATTAGAATTCGTCATTTTCAAATTATAACAATATATACGCCCACCAAGGGTCAAGCTCTCTTAGTCTCAAAAAGATAGTGTAAGTTGATAGTAGCATTCTCTTTATCTATAAGTTTATATTCCTACATTATTCATAATATGATCATACTAAATCTAATCATACAGAGTCATGAAATCTATGAAGATCAACAAATTTTGGTAATGTTAGCAAGTATTGTGTTGGTAACATAGACATCTTGCATAGACAGTAAAAGATAAAACATGAGAAAGTAATAATATTGAGATTTTAATAACAGAGTTTCATGAGACTGCTCATTAGCTATAGAATACGCTCAACTTCTCAATATTTCCTCTCTTCTAACTGAAGTTATAGATGGTCCGTATCCTGAAAGGTGAGAGAGGATCACAAATTTCTTAGTGGTGACTCTGTTCTTTGTTTGGATGACATTGAATTATATGATACGTGATTGTGAAAGATTACGTAATAAGGAAGATGATATGAAAATAAAAATCTTAATTTATGTATAATAATTATATGTAACCAGAATATATATATTATCAATCCACAATATTCCTTCATTTTTGTGTAAGGCTATAGAAGAAGCAGACTATAACTTCTAAAGCAATTACAAAAAAACATAAAGCAATCTCGTTTGAAGTTTCTTGAAACAACAAGTGCTGCTATTCTTGTAAAAGGTGGTGAGAATATCATGGCTCTGATTTGGTAAATAAACAATGTGATTGTTGTTGTATACATTATTACATTTGTAGGTGAATTTATTTTGAAATGAATGAGTTTTGTTTAGTGAAACCTGATAAACTATATCACAGATATAAAGATCTAATTGTGATGTGATGAGAAATATATTGGCTGGAACATTGTGTCTAGACAATGTCTTCTTAAAGAAAGTAGAAATTTATATTCCTCTAATGGAAGTTCATGGCATTTCAAAGTCTGTTCAAACTGATCTTTCAGTGAGCCCTTACTGTCACTATTATATCAATGTCTAATGCACTCATCAAAATACCTCATACTCAGCAACAATGCTATCATAGATTGTCAGTGTTTTCATCTCTATTTTTTCATCCAAAAAATATGTATATGTACAAATATATTGTCCATACATATTATATTCCATACATAGTGAAATATATATGGCTATAGATATTGTATTAATAACCAGAACAATGATGGTATCTTTCATTTGGATAGTTTCATTAAAGAGTTGTGGTTACTAGTGATCACTAATAAACAATGTTTTAGGCATACATATAACAAATACATATTATCTATTATCTATTCTATAATGACTATATGTCAAACATAAGTACATACACTACATATGTTGTGGCATACTATGTATATGCATTTGACATATGCATATAAATGTACAATATATGTATGTTATTACTGGGTAATATAAGAAGAGAATGGCATTGAGGTCAGGTATGCTATGATTATGCCTCTAACACTTTACATGTACATATAGTTTGTTGACTTTATTTAATAAATAAAGATAAAGGTACAGTGTTTAATTATAATTGCAATCAATTTATAATTGCAACACACACACCCACTCATCAAGCATCAATAGCTGCACACCTACTAACAATTTTAGGTATAAGTTAAACGTCATGGTTTAAATTAATGCCCTAGGTAGTGTCATTTCCCACGCAACAAGCCTTGGTATGTATGGGCTGGCAATGAGACTATTAATTAGGTTTATCTAATCACTTTCTTGCTAGACAGTTCAATTACTTTTGTCCTTTGCTCTAGAGGGTATATATGTTTAAACACTTTAAATTATTTTATACACATCTTTACCTACTGTTAGAGATTATATTAATTGTATATGATATATAGGGAAGTATAGACACAGATACACAACTTTTTACATTACATGTCAAATGTACTGTATGCTGTTAACTTACACCCTAGGACTCTTTGAGATGGATGAATGTCTGGAACCTTGATCTTGATGTCCAATAATGCTACAGAAATAAAACAGAAATTAAGAGTAATGATATATTATGAATTAATGTAAACTAGTATGCATGCTGTCAACTTACACTCCAGACACTTGAAATATATAAATTCTTGAGCCTTGAGCCTGATGTCCAATGATGCTATAGAAATAAACAGAGAAAAAAGTGAAGTTTTGGATACCATTTTTACAAACTGACTCAGATAGATCACTGGCACACCCAAAACAAAACACAACATAAATTATAACACAGTATTATCTTTTATTATCAAGTTAGTTAGTACAGATAACCTGACTATCATGTTTACTCCATTAACACCGTGAACTAGAAACATATCAATCTTATAA
Source organism: Gigantopelta aegis (assembly GCF_016097555.1). Lineage (NCBI taxonomy): Eukaryota > Metazoa > Mollusca > Gastropoda > Neomphalida > Peltospiridae > Gigantopelta > Gigantopelta aegis. The sequence goes on from NW_024534348.1 coordinate 17,993, forward strand.
TGTAGAGAATGTAGAGACCTTCAATCCTTCGTCAATTCTTGCAAGTTTTTTCAGGCTACACCAAGGCCTACAGAACTAATTCAATTGTTGTTGCCCAATTTATTTATGAAAACAAGTTTTCTGGTTTAGCCTTGATTTAGGCAACTATGTCAGCAATGTTATGATGGTGCATTTGTCATAAGTGGTAACAATACAAGTGTACAAACATTAATCAGGGTGAAAAGTCACCAAGCATTTATGTTCAGTGTGGCCACTTATAGTAGATGTTGTTAAGCAAGTTGTTAAGCACTCTCTGACTTTTTTGCACTGTATTCAAACTTTTCATCTTTCTCTCTTCAACTAAGTATCAGGAAACTTTTCTATCTTTTCGAAGTCTCATGGAGATAGGGAGACTAGGTTGAAAAAAATTGTCTGAAAATTGGCTTGTCACTATGATCCTTTGCAGCTGTTTTTGTAAGTTCCCCAGTAATTTTTGAAACACTGCAACATATTACTGCCAGGAACAGATAACAAGTAGAAGCAATTGAAGCCTCTGGAATTAAAGGAAGTCTGAAATCATCCAAATTCACACTCGTTTATTTCTTTATAAAACATTTTTTCATGTGTCTGCTAAGCTTTCTGATATACTATAGCTACAAGCTGAATCATTAGATCTTGGTAGTGCTGTCAGTCTCATTCAAGCAACCATTGACATCATTAGAGCAATTGGATCAGAATGTCACTGAAACTTGTTGTGGTAGGAGTAGTAGTTGCTTTTTGCGCAACACAATACAAATTGACATTGATTATCACGGCCAAGATGACAGAGACAGCCTCCACATACAGTCCCGTTTGATGCTTTGACTAAAGAGTATTGATCACTTTTTCATCAAGGCAGATTGACTTTATGGAATCGGTCCCTCATTTCTTAAACAATCAGGTCAATTGTTGCGTAGTAAATACTTACCTTGTAACTTTCTGTTAAAGAATGTGAACCAGCAAGATCTCTGCTCCTAAGGTATCGCTATTAATAGAGCCACAAAAACATTTTCTCCAAGTCGAGCTAATGACGCCACATTTAATCTACTACAAGCATCCCTCCATGACTTGTAAGGGACCCCACACACACTTTATGGAGGCCAACAAGTTTCACGATCTTCTTGAAATTTAGTTCCAGTTGGAGGAACTTTTCCCATCCTTAGACAGTACACTAAAATAGCTATGACATAAGTACTTCGACTGCTACTGTTAAGCGCAGTTTCTCCCTTACTTAAAACATACCTTATAAGGTATGTTTTAGGTCAACATGCTACAACAGAGACTTGATAATTTAGCTCTATTGTACATAGAGAGAACTTTCTTCTCATTTATGGGATAACTTAGATAACTTAGTCGTAGAATTGTGGCCAAAAGTCACGGAAATTCAAAAATGAGAGCCTAACCACATTAGTTATACAGTTATATTATAACCCATTAAAGCAGTTAATTAGCTTGTACTATGTTGATTACCACCGTTAATTAAAATAACGAAATTAATGATTATATGAAACCACTTAATAGGTCTGCCAAGTACCCATTAAATCCTTTATATTATGTCTATGATTATGAAATAATCATATGAAGTGATCTCTCCTCTTCTTCATAATCTAAAGACAATATTGTGTATGAAAAAAGGAAAAATATATAAAAAATCAATAGCAGTACAGACATATTACTTTTTCAATTGTCCAACACAACATCAGTGTTGAGGTTATGTTCCGAGTTTCACTTGATTACAATAACACTGTATAATTTCATATGCTAGTCAATGTGGTTATCATTGTACCTATACTTACTTAGGCAATGGATCCACATCATTTCTATAATCAACAATAGTATCAGTGAAACTAGAGAATGTGATATGCATAGTAATATATCTCACACAAACACACACACACACAGTAGTAATGAAGTTAAAGTTTTACCAAAACTGACTAAGTTCAATGCTACCTTTATTCTGTATCTTTCACATCAGTGTCAATCATCAAAATGAACACAGTAACGAACCTAAGATTTGAAAAAATAAAAAGTCACATATCCTACTACTATTATACAATCCTGTTCCATTCATCGATCCATTAATCTTCATTATCTCAGACCCCAATATACTCTCCATCTCATCAGTAAACACACATGCAATAGAGAGTTTATCACAATGAAATCTGTCCAACCTCGTGACTTAATGGAAAGAAGTAATGATTTTGGTTTTAATGATTAGGAACATATGGGTTGTTGATTAGCAATTTAATTAAATTTTTTAATATATTCCCATGTTTTTTGGACTAATATGGCTATATAAAACAATGTTAAAACAACATGGATCTCCCTCAAACTCTATTAATTAATTTATAGCTATACTACAACATATATATAGACTATACCACTAGGTTTATGTACATATAAAATATTTAAGACTTTTATTTGAAAGAATCCTATGTAATATATAGTCTATTGACAAAAGTAATATCACAAAGAAACACAATTCACATGTAAAAAATGAGTTTATCACAATAAATATGTCAATCCTGTGACTCTAGATTGTGAACTAAATAATTTTGTTTAATGATTACGAAAACATGTTGTAGCAATTTAGCATTTATTTATAGCTTTTGTTTTTTGGACAAATTATTGTGTATAAAATAATTATTAAATTCATTTGTCCCCTTTTTGCCTTTTTGAACTGGCATTATGGTCACCCATATACCTTTCTCCTGAATCATCAGGTGTATCTATATAGCTTGATAATAATATAGGAGTTATAATATCACAACTGATAATAAGATACGTTTGTATAGGTATAAGTAAAATCACTTTGTGTTAATTATAGTTCCTTTAGTTCTTACTTGAAGGGTAATGTCAACAGTATTCAACATAACTCTCTTAGTACACTGTTTTAGAGAGCCTAACATTAAAAAAGTAAAAAATTATACCTATTAATTTAATGATAGGTTCATCATAGTTTATTTAGAGTACCTTACTTTAACCAAAACGTATAACATCTACTGTATCTTTCTCTTCAACAACAGTTTTCCCTATTACACTTTCCTCGGGTAGGGGCACATTAAAAATATATTTTCAATGACTTATTTATGTTAATGCTGTTTTCAAAGGAATAATGTCAACTGCAATCTCTCTCTTCAACAATACCTCTCTTAGTAGCATTTGTCTAGAGCCAACATTATAAAGTATAATTATATATTTTTATGACTGCATTATATTCATTAGAGCACATCTCCATGATGAAAACAATTCTGACTTATCTGAGACAAAATAGGTATGTCATCGGAAGTCCCTTTGAATGAGTGTGGGCAGGCTAGGGCTAAGCAGATAGGAATAAAGGCTAGCTCGAGTCACTTTTGAGAAAGTGAGGGGAACCTCATTTTCTCCTAGTTTCTGACAATTTGTCTTTGTTAAATGGATAAACTCCTCTTACACAAATAAACAGTATGCTTAATTGTCCTGGCTACCATTCATGCCTGAGAGAATAGTTTCAAACTGAAAAGAAGAATCATGACGACTCTTATCCTTTTGACATTGAATTCTTCTGACCACTGACCACATTTTCCACTCACCCCCTTCAAAAGGACAAAACATGTGTGAGATGAAGTGGTGTTGGCGTGTAAGAGTGAAGAGAATTACATTGTCGTCCTCTGCTTCCCTGACCAATAGCTGGCAGAGAAATAGTGGGAAGAGTGGGCATCCATTAAGAAATGAGAGAGGACATGTTGGAGGGGCAGTCTTTAACAAAATGGCACTCAATCTCAATACTGCAAATAGTTCTCATCCCAATCCCACTTTTTTAAAGATAGTCCACTAAATAGAGTGCCTGCGAATCATATCAGATGTATGCTTTCCAATCCTATTTTTAACCATAGGGAGGCGGTACCCGTACACTTACACACCCCCAACAGTTACTTTTGAACTTATCTCGAGAGAGACCACTGCTACAGGATTCTTTGAGCTTCTTTTTACAAACTCCCCTTTGGAAGGGTCTGGATCAGAGAGCATGCCGTTTCATCAACATTAAATATTGAGATGGGCTTTTGTCTAATAATCCCATTCCCTAAATAAAGTGTCTTCGAGCATGTCGAACTACTGAGACCTATTTTAGGGTCTCAAAGCTCTGTCCTAGCAACAGACAAATGAGCTGGTTTGTAATGATATAATAGGATGACAATGACAAAATCCTTCCTAGTAAGTTAATTCCTACCATCCATGACTACACCTTGTACATCACTGCACAACTTGAACATGCTCTTTGTACTGGAGCTATGACTTCTTTCCTTGATCAAAGGCAACCAATAGCTACACAATTGAATAAAAAAGTGAACAAGCTCTTCTTCATTAGACAGGGTACTTTGACGTATTTGCCCTTATAGACAGGTAGTCCTCTTTCATTTATCCCTGTGTTGGATCATGGCACACTCATTCTATTGGAAGCATGTCATATAGAAAGGCCATTCATTCAACACTGCATTAATAGCTTTTGTAATAATGTACACATTAATGCTACATATTAAAATCTTAGTAATGCAATTAAACTACTAGGTCTAAGACATATATATGGGTATCATGTAAACATATGAAACCATAAGTTCATGATTCTTGTATACATAGTTTTAAGGATACCATAATATGTTTGTGTATGCACATTCTTAGCAGTGAGCAAAAACAAATTAATCATTTTCATGTAGTAAGGCAGTCGAATCATGTTTAATAACTGTTAATTAGCTGTAATATTGATAATTCGTTTTAAAAATAGCTCTTACTTAAAGCATACTAAGTATCACTGTAAGTATTAAATTCAAGTAAGTTAGACGCTGCTACATAATACAATTAAAGTCATTACCACTTACCTGCGCCACGTTATATACAGTACCAATGACAAAACTAGGAGATTAAAAGTGATTAGAAAGAGAGCCAAAAGTTTGCAAAACAAAAACAGCACGCTCTCGATTAAGGATCACGTGATAAACAATACACTAACCTTACTTTCTCGGTGAATATGCAAAACCTGAGCCTCAAATTTGAGCCTAAGAATGAGTAAATACTAAGATAAATAGAGCCTTAAAAACGGTTCAAACTTGCGGAGTAGGAGGAGCCCTTTGGTCCGACGAGATTGTTTTTTTTGGACCGGAAAAGGATGTTTTCATCAGTGGCCTATTTAGCAGTGGCCCCCATGACGCAAACAATAACAAGGCACGATGGTTGAGTGAGGTGACCTACAGTTAATCTACTTTAAAATGTGAATGTTTATTCTATTTCTTATGTCCAGAGTTCGATCATTATGGTGGCCGAATACCAATGGCCTACTCTAGTAACAAGTCATCTATTATAAACATGATTTATACATCTAATAATAGTACCTGTATATCTGTGTATTGATTTCAGTACTATATCTATACATATTAACATTATAACTAACAGGTTATTGTCATATATAGCAGATGTTTACTGATGAATTAAATAGAACTTAAACATTATTCCTAATTATAGTAACATCTGTATAACTGTGTCCAAAATATATATAGATGTGTCTAGTTTTGTTTTAATTCCAGTCTGTCAGTTGGACTATGTTAAGATCTCTACGGTTAATGCATTATAGTTGACTGGTTGTTGTCATAGCAGATGTTTACTGATGGTTTACTGATAACTTAAATAGAATATAATAATATTTCTAATCACAGTCCTAAATTATATTGTTTATATTCTAATATGTCCAGTCGGTTTGAGACTATATCTCTACATGTTTACCTGATAAGTCAAGTACATAGCTATAGTTATGGATCACTTAGTTAATTTATAGTTACTACAACAAATATTATAGTCTATACACTAGTTTATATTACATATAAAATATTAGACTTTATTTTGAAATAATCCTATGTATATATATGTCTTTACATGTTGTTTAGATAAAATGACAAATAAACTGATAGTGTTGTTTTTAGCATATTAATTAACATATTTTGTCATGAATATATTTAAAAAGAGTTTCGTCTTTATATAAACATTTTCTAAGCAGCACAGTAGTTTGCATGCTGATAGAACATTCAAATTAATTATCTATCAAAGATCAGGAGTCGAGATTTGTGAGTAATTTTATTAATATAGCTATTCAATTTAATTTGAATAATCAATAGTCATAATCTGACATAGGATGTATTTTGTAAGCACTATAGTTTAGAGTGTAGTTGCATACATACATGTAGGTTTTACATCACTATTAATTAATAATACTCATTGTTCCTTGTAGGATATGTGTTATAAAGAATGGCATCATTTCATAGTATGATATTAGTTATACTTACTATTGGTCTTTTAAACTTTATTAAACCACTTTCTACTCATATTGTCCAAATTAATACAAGTAATCAACTTTGGTTCTGGTTATGTAGTGATCTAATATACCACTGAAAAATAACTTGACACTTCATTTGACACAAGTAACTACATACTTCACAACATGACCTTCTGGTCTTATTGAAAAATGTTAGTAATCTTACATTTAAAAGGAGTGGGATTTATGGGAAATCATCAATTAAATGTCAATTACAAGATGACTCAACTACTGGTTTTGGCTTTGTCAATATATCCAGTGTTACTTTAAAAACTTAGAGTTTACTGGATGTGGAGCAACAATAACAAAGTCAGCTGTGGCATTCTTTAATGACACTCACCCACATTTAGGATATAAACAGAAAGCATTACTGGTATTTAACCATTGTCACAATATAACAATACAACATGTTAACATCACCAATTATATTGGATATGCTATCTTTATGTTAAATCCTCTCAACTTATCATTAATGAATCATGTTAGAGTCACAATGGGAACAGCTGGTGCTAATGACTGTACTGATTCTAGTATGTTTGGTTGTGCTGGTAGTGGTATATTTGTAATGTTTAAAGACACTCAACAAACCTCTCCTGATATGGCACCTGTTAATGTTATATTGTCACATGTTAACCTTCAATACAACTTGAACATTATACAAATGTACCTCCCTTGACTCTTATAGGACATGACATATGTAGTTTTTCCAGTGGTTGGTGCTGGTAGTCTAACAGTACTTTTTAATCAGTCATTTCTGGCTAGATTTTCCAGTCAAAGTAGTGATTGCTCAGATACTTATGGAGCAATAACAGGAAATATATTAGTGATATTTTATAATGGTATGGCCAACTCTCAACTGTCACTAAAAGATACTGTTATATCTACTGGATATCGTCTTCATTCAACTAATCAAAATTGTGGTGGATGTCTTACTATTATCTCAACTTTGTGTCAAACATGTCCTTTTAACAGTACTAAAGAATTTCCAGTTTGGACACCAATTTCTTTAAATAATGTCCAAATAGTTAGTTGTGGTTCTATAAGCGCTGCAGCAATTGAATTAACTCATATGAAATATGGAGGAGGAATCTATCTAAATATTTTTGAATTTTGTGGAGCTAGATCAATTGTTTTGCTACTTAAAAGAGTGCAATACAGAGAAAACTATGCTGATAAATCTGGATCTTCTCTTTATGCCTTTTGTAACAAACTCTGTCATAAGGGATAGCAATATATCTATAATAATAGAAGATGCTGGCATAAAAAAAAGGTTTTAAAGGTCCTGCTAGTTATACACTCTAATCTACAGTTGCAAGTTTAACATTAATTAATTGGAACAATGTTACATTTAGAGGAAACAGCATTTTACTGAAAACAAGTCCCCAATGTTTGCAGCATATAACAGTAAAACATACACATGACAGGACAACTATTGTTTAGAAAGAATATTGGTATCATGGGAGCTGCCATACAACTATTTTCTTCATTCCTTATTCTTCATGAACCACTGATTGCTACATTCCTTAACAATAGTGCTTTATTATATGGTGGAGCTATATATGGTGATAATGTAGTGATCCCTGGTCCATCATAGATGTGTAATACAAATTTACACTAACAAAAACAGACTTACAAAATATAGAAATCTTATTGAAATTTAAAGGGAACATAGCAGGACTTGCAGGAAACAACATTTATGCTACTCCTCTCTACAATTATTCCTTTCTTTATCCACAACATGATAAGTTTCAATCAGTCCACTTTGACTGGAAATCAATTGTACATTTTGATACACCAAAACTCTCTCAATAATGGACTAAAACCAATGTCTTCTAAACCAGTCAAAAATATGCACTTGTCATCTTAACAACAATACAAATAAATTGGTCAAAAACTGCTCACAATTGTATGCTATTCCTAATGTCATTAACACATATGCTGGTAAGACAGTAACCATATCATGTGTGCTGTTGATGATTCTGATACCATTGTTTACTCTCCTGCTGTTCTTTCTATCACAAATTATCACAATAAACAAGATAAATTGTCAGAAAATGGATTGTATTTAAAACAAGGACAAACACTTGTACCTTTGTCAGGAAGTAACTGTACTCAAATACATTACAATGTCCTTAGTAAAGTAGATGAACTCAAACATGGAAGGCTTAACATTGCAACACCAGGTAGTCCACCATCTGGTCAGCTGAACTTTAAGTACATCCTTGTCCAATGGGATTTATGTTAAAAGGAGATGAGTGTGTATGTGATAGTTTCATTGTTGACATGTCACCCTCTACAAAATGTAATATTACTACAACAACTATTACAATATATTCTGGTCAATGGTTGGGTCATATATCTTCTGGCAAAAAAAGTGGCTGGAATTTGCCTCAGTTTGTCCTCCTGGTAACTGTAAAATTGACACTCTACTATTTAATGTGACAGATCCTTTCTCTATTTGTGAGTCCCAATAAAATGGGCATTCTCTGTTCACAATGTCAACATAATATGAGTGTTGTATTTGGTAGTACAGAATGTAGACCATGCTCTGATCTGTGGTTAATTACAATAGTAGGATATGCTTTATTTGGTTTGCTACTGGTAGCAATAATGCTTGCATTACCTTTGACTATATCAGAAGGACCATTAGCTGCTATCATAATAGCTATGAATATCACTTCTGTTTCCACTATTGACTATTTGGATAGTAACAATTGGTTTGTGTACACTGCTAGAGTCTTTGTTTCCCTCATGAACCTTAATCTAGGTTTTCCAATGTTTTATACAATGGAATGACACCCAACTGTTAAAACTGCTATACAAATTGTTTATCCAGTCTACTTGTGGGTTTTGGTAATTGGATTCATCATATTCAGTCATTACTCAACTAGAATCTCAAACAGAACAGCAAGTTATTCTGTTCAAGTCCTGGCTAGTCTCATTCACTTCTCTTTCTCCAAGGTTCTCATCACTTGTATAGACATCATAGCTTATGTTCCTGTTCATACAACACGAGAAGGAACAGTTTGTAGTTTTGGTATTGTGATGGTAATGTTGAATATCTCTCCAGTCCTCAACATATTGTTTCTTTTTACTGTAGCTGTGATAAATTTGTTGTTGTATATAGTACCTTATGTATTGTTTGTTACTTTGGCAGATATTGTATGAGATGGGAGATGTGTAAATAAATACTTGCGTCCATTTCTAGAGGCTTTTCAAGGTCCTTACAAGCAAGGACAAGGTTACTGGTATGGAGTGAGGATGATAGCTGTTGTATATGTCTATTTGATGTGGGCATTTATTAGAGGATATAAATTTTAACCTAATGTTGTTTATGCAAGTAACACCAGTTACTATATTGTGGCATTATCCAGGCATCTCTTAAACCATTTTGTAGTTTCTGGCTAACCATGTTGATACATTTTGTCTGGTATTGTCCATATGTCAAATTCAGTCAGCTTTGTGTTTGATGGTAGATATTACTGGTTTTCTTTTGTGATAGCTTCATTTAACTACATAATTCTTATTTTATTAATGGTTGTGATTGGATATCAATGTTGGCAGAAATTGAAATGCAAGTTGAGAAGAGAAAGAAGCCATGGTCGTGGTCATGTGATTATCCCAACAGATGAAGATGATGATGAGATGAGACAAGCTCTTTTATTATCTGCTGATTAAGTTAGTCATATCCTCAGTTATATGTATTAGAAAGTTTGTATGTAATTTTGTAGCTTGCAGTTTAATAATGATTGTTTGGAAATTTTTTAAAACAAATTCATGAATGATGACTATACTTTTATATTCCACGTTCACTTCACAACACACAGTGAACAGGCTCCCTAACATCTCACTACAATGGTGGTTTGTTTTGTTGTTATGCAGTTACACACCACTACAATACATTTAAACTATTTTTAATAATGGTTGTTTCTTAATTGACTAATCATAAGTAAGCTCAGTCACTTCTTATGGATTACAACTGTTGTAAATATAATTGATTATGCTTGTTACTTCAACAATTGACAATTAACAATATTAAAAGATCTTTACTCAAAAAGCAGAACTTTAATTATAGCCTTGGTTGAATGATTTATTTTCTGTACAATATAGACACTAATATTTCTATAGCAAGTGTCTTGTTATTATAATGGTGATGATGCACCTACAAAGAAACTCACTGCTTCTTAATTTGAAAAAAAAACATAAATGGAACGATCTTAAAAATTTTACAAGTCATGATACAAAGGAAAGAGGTAAAATACAATATGACATGTAATATGATGCATTTAATGTTCATTAGAAATATATTTTACACCTGTTATTTTACAATCCTGTAGAGTATTTTCAAATCAGATCCCCAAAACACAAAAAAAATCTGTGGCTGTGTTAGGTTCTAGGATCATTTGTGTTGGTCAGTTTACTTTGGAACTCATACCACACAGCAAGTATGCAGATAAAAGGTCCTTTCTGTGTTTATTGGATTTATCAAGGATATGTGTCAAAGATGCAATAAATCTGTACGTTTTCTATACTGATAACAAGAAATGTTATAGCCAAACACATATGTCCTGATGACTGAGACATGTCTGTTTAATGTTTGTAAGGGTCAACATATTGTTCAATCTTCTAAGTTCATCTTGAGTCTTTGTGATGCCATATCATTGAGCTATCAAAGTAGGCCTTTAAAAAGTAACTATTTTTATTTTTTACATTAATAGAAACTAATGATAATTATGGTTTATTCTCCTTTAATTAGGTATATCAAATAGAGCATACACGATCCTTGCTGTATCAGCAGAAGATTGTCTCTTGCTGACTACGCAAAAGATATATCATTTCCTGGTCTACAAATCCAATGAGAATTTTCACATTCAAGATCTGACTGGACACCTACAAAACATATAGGAAGATGACTATGTCATAACCCACTATATAGAACCAATACCATACGTAAAGTGTTTGTAGAAGAAATAACTCTATTTTAGGTTCTTTAAGATTGACATGGCCTAGTCAGTGAATGGATATCTCTACATTCTACATTCCTCCTAAGGTTTTTTAGGGAGATCAATTTTTCTATTGCTTTTTAATTTATAATATTTGCTAAGGATGACATTGAGGATAAACAAGATATAAGTGGGCATGGTCTTCAAAGATCAGAGCTGTTCACTCACTTTCTGATTACACTGTTCCAATACCATATTCTCCCTTAACATTAAGTAATCCTGCCTGTTACATTTAAGTACTTAGCTTAGCCAACATGTGAAGCATCTATGAGAGCATATGGTCAAATCAGTTAGAACCATGGACAAATATGGCTTGAGTAACAATGAAAAACAAGTGGGCACAGTGGTGATATTAGCATAATGGTAAAGGGTGATGTTGAGAACATTACTGAACAAACTGTTGTTCATTTTGTGACAGATTCTCAATTTGCTTCCAATTGTGTTACTCATGGATGTAGTATATGGATGACATTGATTGTATGGAGAAGACACACCAATGTTTTTGATGATGTAAAATTTGACATCATCACAGCTGCCAAGCTTCAAAGGACATCTCTGATCATTCTGAGTGGAATCTATACAGCTAAACTGAAGGACATAACAATTCTTGTGATAGGAGAGAAGCTACCATTAGATGGCAATGTTGAGGTAAATAATGTTTGCATCAAAAGTATTAACTTTGCCAAAAAACTGCAGTACTATTATACTAACTTTTATTAACTTTGTTATTGAGAATATTATTGATGTGGAAGACAGAATAAATTTTTTCAATAAGCCCAAATCACTCTTGATTTTTATCACTGTACATTACAGCAAAATATGTCATGTTACTCCTTACATGCTTCCTTGAAGTCAACTTTTCCATATATTTCTTTGCTAACAGCTTTAAGTGAATCATAGCTCAAAGACATAACAATAATTATTGTGACTGTCATACTGGGATATGACACCTACATGTGTACAAATAAATATTTATACCAAAAAAACAATTACTGATTAAGTGATCACTTCTTGCAATGACATAATTTATATTATGATGCAACACTGATTCACTTTCTAATGTTGCTTGCAAGTTTCTTATGAGCAATTGTACATAAAGTAATACTTTTCCATAATCTTAAACATATACCTCAGTATACATGTACATACAGTGTAGAATATCACATACTTGCATGCATAGCTATTTAACTATTTCATGTTTTCAATGTTTTTTACACTAATTATTATTTAAGACATTTTCCTTTACTTATATACAACATGTATCTGAAACTCTGTAAAATTGACTTTGTCGTTATAAAACATGGCATTTATAATAATGCCTACTTTTATCTTAATTTGTAATCACCTTCTATTTCCCTATCAATAATTATCATTATTATATACAAATTTATTAAATTCATACCTTTGCATTCATAATATCATCTATGCTAGTAGACACTTATTGCTTACTTGATAAAATATGGCTTTTTTCTGTCAGCCATAGTGTAAATAATCATATCAACATCTATAAAACTGTGTCATAAATATATATAGATATTCCAGTCAGTCGTTAGAATATGTTTCTATATGTTTACATTATTGCTTGTAAGTTGCTGCCATAGCAATAGATACTGATAACTTATTCAATATTTGGTGCTCAGCTCTTTAATTCTCATGTTAAAATACATAACTTGTTTATGGATCAATTAGTTAATTTATGGCTACTACAACAAATAGTAAAGACTATACACTAGTCTTATGTTACATATGAATTATTAATACTCAGTAAAAATTGATTTGTTATTGGTTAACAATGTTTATAATTGTCGCATGTATGTACAAATTATTTAATGCAACTGAAATAAACATCACACCATTCATTTCTAACACACTATTAGATTGATTGTTTCATTATAATGTTTTTCATTCCTAGCATTCTGTTAGATTGACTGTTTCATGTTTTGCTACATGCATACAACCTTTATAATCCTATATTGGTTAAGTCAACCAATCAATTTTTTTATTATATATATAATATATATATTTATAATTATATGTTGTTGTTTATATTTAGCTTGCTACAACATACACACTAGTGTATGTTACATTATAAAATAGTTGACTTTACTCACAATAATTCATGTGTACATACTAATTAGATGTTGTTATTGTTATGTTATTAGCATTTTTGTCATGAATATATTTACTAACAGCTTGTTTTTATGCTATATTTTCTGTGAGAGCAGGAGTTGAATGCAGATAGAGCTTTAACTATCAAAGATCAAGTATGATATTGGTTATACTTGTTCATGATCTTTTCAACTTTCTTTAAACAATGTTCATGATATTATAGTTGCTTAAATTTTTGAAGCTGGTATGGCAACAGAGTTCAGTCATGTCAAAATATGGAGGAGGATTCTATCTAAATATTTTTGAATTTTGTGGAGCTAGATCAATTGTCTTGCTACTTAAAGAAGTGCAATACAGAAAAATCTATGCTTACAAATCTGGATCTCGTCTTTATGCTTTTATAACAAACTCTGTCTTAAGAGACAACAATATATCTATGATATAGAAGATGTTGAAATAATATCCACTCTTCAAGGTCTCCAGTTTAACACTCTATTCTACAGTTGCAGGTCTAATATTAATTAATTGGAACAATGTTACATTTAGAGGTAACAGCCATTTTTACTGAAAATGACTCTCCAATGTTTGCAGCATATGACAGTATACACATGACAGGACACCTACTGTTTAGAAAGAATATATACTGGTATCATGGGAGCAGCCATACAACTTTTTTTTTCTTCAGTCCAGTTCTTCCTGAACCACTGATTGCTACTTTCCTTGACAATAGTGCTTTATTATATGGTGGAGCTATCAAAATATGCTCTTGTTCAGTACACAAACAAAGTCTCTTTTGTGGAGCTGGTCCAGTTACTGAAGTCTACATCAAGGATATGTAGCCAGATGCAATGAATTTGTATGTTTTCTATACTGATGAAAAGAAATGTTATTATGTCTCTCTTATGCTTGTAAAAGGTCTCCATGTTGTCACAATCTTCTAAGGTCATCCTGGAGTCTTTGTGATACCATCTCATTGAGCTATCAAAGCAATCCTTAACCTAGGTGGGTTCTTTACTTAGAATTGCAGTATATACACTACCTGCTGTGTTAGCAGAAGACTTTGCTAACTTGGGAATAGATACATTTCCTGAAATACCTCTATGTAGATTCTTTGGAGTCTGACATGGCCAAAGTCATACAGTCACTGGAATATCTACATTCTATATATTCCTACTCATATTGTCCAAATTAATAATGATTTTAAGAAAGTCAATCCTTCAATGTCTTTTCAATTGATCAAACTAATACTGTCTTTGTGACTGATTCTCAATTTGCTTCCAAGTGAATGAATGACCTTGATAGTATCAACAAGTTCATCAATTAATTCTTTTTCGGTGATAAGACAACATTTGATCATATCACATGTACAGCTGCCATTTCCATGCTGCAAAAGAGATCTCTGATCATGTGGAGTGGAATCTATCCAACTAATGTAAAGGACATAACAATTCTTGTGAAGGAAGAGAAGCTGCCATTAGTTGGCAAGGTTTGGATATGGATCAGAAGGATTACCACTACTAACCAAACACTCTCTTGGTCTGCATCTGGTAGTAATCTATCTAGTGTATGAGCTTAAATTTATAAGCAAAAGTGATCTGGTTATTGGCATTAATGGCAAGTACTGTAGAGATAGTTCTTCAAAGCCATATCAGACAATCTTATTGGTCAGAATAGTTTTACACATCTTGTTAGACCAGAAGAAAGGAATATTTACTACTAGGTGAAAGCAATAATGTTGACCTTACTATAAGAATGCTTTTACATCTGTAAAAGGGAATATGGCTCTTACTATCATTATTAGTATGATTATTATTACCTTGATACTTTTCCTCAAAGAGAATCAATCTAAGGAAACTGAGGCTAACTCAATCTATCTAGGGAAGATGTAGATGATGTTTCAGACAAGTACAAATTGAAAAGAATACCAGCAACTTAAAAATAAATAGTTTATGTAATTAAAGAAATGTTTTAATTTCATTTTGTATGCTAATATTCTTCATAACTGTCTAAAACTTTATATGTATATAGTTGACTTTTGTTTAGCAAATAAAGAAAAAGAGGCACAACTAGCTAGCCAGATATAGAGAATGTAGTTGATGCCTTGAAACTCTAACAAATATACTGGATATAACCACATACCCTATATAAGATGAAAGAGAGAACATATTTATTCCAAAGAATTTGGTAGAAAATAAATAAACAGTGAAAAACAGATCAAAATAATGGCAATAAAGACAAGTAGTTCAAAACACAAATATAAGTACAGCTAACGTATGATTGCTACAAATAGGACACTTTTAACAGTAATATATAGAGGACATTGTTTTCTAACCTGAGCAATAAACCATACAATAATCATCACTATTGCTTTACTCAGTGTCACTGTTGTAGTGATACAATCATTGGTCAATAACAGAGATACCATCAGAAATATTAAGAGTAATGATTACCACAATAATAATTAATGCAAACAACAGAAAATATATGATATAATAGTTTTGTGTTAGATGAAGCAGGTTAACTCTATACTTACTTGAGATGTACAAAGTTACTGAATGTTACAAACAAGAATATTTGTACAAAACAACAAATGGAGGAACATGAAATAAACGAATAGTAGGAATGGGGATGAGTACTAACTGAGGTAAGAAGGCAGCTAAATTTACAAGAGGTGCTACCCACATCTCTTGTGTAAGATACAACATGTAAAAATATGATGTATATCAGTTCTAGTGATGTGATAGAGATATGTCTCTTGTATTAACTCCCACTATTAACACCAATAACACAACATACTGACAATAAAAAATGTACTAAAAACTAACAGCAACAAACTTCACTCACCTACACTGACTAGAGCACTCCATTCAATAGCTGTATTTTTTGTGTTTTAGGTCTCTTGGTCTTGTCCATGTAGGAACAATGATATTGAATAAAAATCACAGGATAAATTTTGACATGGACAAGCCATACCGTACAATAAACAATAAAGCACTACAAATAATTGATCACACTTTAGATAATATACACAAAATTATAAAGATCTCAGCACTTAGACACAAACAAAGTAATGACATAAAACAAGATTATAATAGTAAATTATATATATATATATATATACATATATATACATAATACATACATAATATATATATATATATATATATATAGTATATATATATAATATGTGTTGAACGTACTTAGTCTACAATGAAATAATGACTAAAGCTAGAGACAGTATAATTATTAGTACTGTCTATAGGTATAGAATTCTAGAAATATAAGCAGAGAAGAAAAGATGTTTGAGCATGATCAGTTACACGTATTGTTGTAGACTAGAAGTTAGTGCAAATGTAATTCATTGGGTGATATACGCATAAGTGTTTTAATGATATGGTTTATTTTCATTCACCACCCACATACAACATTGCATGCAAACAATGGGGTCCAAAATGATTATAGGATTGCATCGCATGCTGTAGTTACATATACCATGGTTAGGCATGGTTACATTATGTTTGAACATTTATATTTCTTGATGGTGAAGTCCAAAAATATGAATTTAAAATAAGTATACTACAATAAAGAATATGAATTATAAACGGATATATTTACAATAAATTACACCTATCCATGGCATAATCACACTGAGTTATAACTGCCATTTGTGGCATTGTTACATATTGCAATAATGGGAGGGACTCATTACCATCTGTGAAAAGAGTCTATTATCACATGAAAGCCACACCCAATATTGGAATATTAACTTTAATACAGGCCACATGCCACGCTGAATAGTTTGTATTCTTGAACCCAACATAGCGTGAGGTGAGGGATGATTAAGCTGTTTAAAGGAAGAGTTGGTGGTGGTAACATGCTGATGACATCATCATATTTGCATTTTAATCTTTGTGCTAAGTTTTTTGTCTGCCATTGCTTTTATGATTTGTTTTGTTAATTAAATGATAAAATCTCATTAAGGATTATGAAGGAAGGAATTCTGTTGACAGTAAAAGATTGCTCTGTGGTACCGGTTATGACAACGACTCCATTGTGACAATGGGGACTCACATCTCTGATCTTAGTTGAATGTGAAAATAGACTTATGGCAATACCAAAGTCCTAGATGTGCTAAGCTCTCAGAGAAGAAATCAATTCTATATTAGTATTGACTGGCAAGTGTAAGTTTGCCATCCCAGTAGTGTCAGTAGCAATAACATACAAAAATAAATAAATATTGTCTACATTAATACTGTTTGTGTTTATTAGTGTACTTTCTATGCTGTTTTGCCACTATACGGAAATATTAATATTGCAGAGCAGATACATATAGTTGGTGTGCCATTCATGAAGACCTATCAATGGCTTCATCTTGATACAAATGGAGGCATTCTCCAAAAATATTCTGCATTGAAAATTAGTGTTATAGCATAACAAACTGCAAACAAAAAATTACATAATATTCTTTAATTTTGGCTGGATAACTGGCCATTTCATTATGATTGGTTGTTTAAAAGTTAACTTTTGAGAAGGATGTCACTGCTGAATTGTTTGTAAGGTAAAAAACAGTGCTTTGCTTCTTAGTGGTTGCAAGTTTGTAGTTTTATGAGGCACAAGCAAAGGAAAGTTAAATTTGTGGGTTTTGCAACACATGATCCAAAATTATATTGTGTAGCCCAACACAATTCTACTTTGGACCACATTTTTGCTCGAAAATAGAAGACGCAGTTCATACACATATACAAATAAACATTTTTAAAAAAAATCCTACTCATTTAGATACTAGATGTCCTCAAGTAGTATTGAATATGACAACTATGGCTGTCACTTGAATCACATAGCAACCTCAATCGCTTATGATAAATACCACCTGAATATAAGACACTGGACTTGAAGTGAGACTAAGTAGTTACAACTACAAACACAGACTTCAGATCAATGTATGACATGTCATGGAAAATCATGTGATATCAATTCCAATATATTATATATATGTATTACATATTATATTACATATGTATATATTATTTGACCTCTATGAGGACGTGCACTTGATTATTCTATATATAGCAAGCTGGTTATGATTACGGAAAATGAGAAAAGTAACGGTGATGCTTGCAAATGCAAAGTTGCTGAAGGTCTTGACCTTTGAATAAATGGTAAATTTCTATTTTCTAAAAAAAGTCTATTTACGATGTTGGAAAATGATATATTTACATCAGTTGTATACTATATATGTATGCATATTTACCAATGGATGCAATATTGATGGTTTTTTTGGATGAAATTTTACAATTATAAAATAGAAGTGATATAAAAATATCTGACAATAATCTTATGATTGTAATATTTACGTTAAAATCAATATTAACAAAAATCCAACAATGTATCATCAATGATTTACATTGTATCATTAAATATAATTATATCCAATGATTGTAATATTAATGTAATAACATTGTATCATCAATGATTGTATTATTTATGTATTAACATTGTATATCAATGTAATTATATCCAATGATTGTATTATTAATGTATTGAAATTGTATCGTCAATGTAATTATATCCAATGATTGTATTATTAATGTATTAACATGTATCATCAATGTAATTATATCCAATGATTGTATTATAATGTATTAACATTGTATCAGCAATATAATTATATCCAATGATTGTATTATTAATGTATTAACATTATAAAACCAATGTAAATAATATTGCTTTTCTTTAGTAGTTCTACAATTATTAAAATACTTTAAGAGTATTCCATAAAATGATATCACTGAACTTCTAGGAGAAATTCAAGCATGATTCAACGAAGTGGAAATATTACAACTTTTCGCTGGGGGGTGTGGTCATTTAAACTGCATGTGCTTACATTCTATGGTAGCCCAGCCGGCCACGCCCAAGTGAAAAAGATGGGGGGCGTTGCCGCTGGGGGGGAGACTCCTTGTGGATTGTAAGTACTTAACCTTAGTACTGTATAATCCATTACAAAAGAAACATTTAACAACTTAAGTCTACATGCATTTGTAGCTAGTATGTGCAATACTTGTTGTATTGGCTATAAGACTGATCTCACAGTCTAATGAATAGCTAATAATCTTTTGACAAGGCTGATAAGAGCTCCTATATTTTTATCCACCAAGAATTCGTATTGAACTTTAGTGGGCCTATATTTGCTGTTGTATACCTAGCCAATTAATTTGATTACCAATATATGGCTAGGGCCATTTGACTGTGTATGATAAAAACTACAAAGCCGAGGATGGACATTCCAATTCCTATTTCAATCAAACAGGGTTATACGGAGTTGGAACGTCTGTCCTTGGTTTTATAAATAACAGACCTACAATATTCAACTAAAATCAGGAACCAAACCCAACTGGAAATATCCGGCTGGTTATAGCCATTTCGTCTAACAAAATGTACAGTTGTCCCATTTTGTCTAAAAACTTTTAAATGATTTAAATAACAGTAATTACAAAGATACCAGTAGCTATACACCCTAAGAAGTTCTTTTAATGTATAATCTCCTGCTTCATGCTTTTCCTTAATAGTTTTCAGTCTGTTCTCATGGTTTCTGTACTTTTTTATCCTCTTGGAAGTCCTCCTGCAGCCAGCTGCATTAAAGTGACTTCTGTCACAGCTTGTTCAGACTTGAAAAGGGTGACTGCCTTGTAAATGTTTGGGGTGTGATTTCCCAGCAAGTTCTTCATTTTACTATGCCATCCTTCAGTGCTGTTATTGTGCGAGGACCCTCTTGTGCATAAACATTCCATGAATGAATGGGAAAGTTGAACATCTGTGACTGCTCTTCCAGGACAACTTCTATCTGCACATCTCCAATATATCTGCCCATTGCTGTTTCTTCGATTGAGTGTGTACGTATAACCTTGGTGTATAAGTGATCTAGCTCCTCTTGTGTTGTAACAAACTCCATTGATTCAATATGTTGTATGTATGAAATAGCTCTCTTAAGTACATACCATTCAAGACATCAAAGCCTTTACACTATTAGTTCTTGGAATTAGAATTCCATCACCTTTACTGGCCTTATTCAGTTATCTTAGACCTTTACACTATTAGACATTATTAGACGAAATGGGACAATTATACACTTTGTTAGACGAAATGGGATTAGACGAAATGGCATGACACCTCTAATAATAATGATTATATAATGTTATGTAATGTAATATATTATTGTAATTTTATACCAACAAAGTTGCTATATTTGGTCAAAACTGATGCGACCTTCCTCGATATATCTATGCATGTCTTCCGTTAGTAGGTTACCATAGAAACTATCTTACATCACCTGCAGTAGTAGTCTTATTGTAACTATTTAACGCTTAGAAAATGTATTACATAAGACCATAAACTAAATTCCAGACATGTGTGGTAAGATCCTTTCCATAGTAACCATTGGTGATGCCTCTAACTGGATCAACAAGTCATTTGTCCTTATTCCTTAAAAATGTCAACATTGTCTGAGATCAAATGATTGCTAACTTGTCTAATAAAGGCTCCATACTGAAGACATCCAATGGCCAGTTAATACTATAATATAATCACTAATTGTAATGTAACTATGTTAAATATTATAAGAATATAGAATATCTAAACAGCTGGATCAATTATGATAGAATACTAGGTCATGTCTATTCAAAATAGTGGACACAAACTCTGTTGAATAAAGTGGAATTTTAAGAAGGCTATTCACACTATATGTACTGAATCATAGCTGTTATGATATCTTGAGAGCGTGACATATCCATAAAGATAGCTGTTAAAATAGTCCACACTTATCTACCTACATTGTGTGTACATATCACAGTTAATAATTTCTATAAAGAATGTACATGATGATTACCTATTACAAAAAACACCATAAAAAGATATAATGGTCTTGTTTCAGGCTATAGACTTTTCACAATAATCATACATGGTTTAACGAGCAGGTAGTCACTTAAAGGCATTGTTAAGCCAGTTCTTGTGATTTTTGTGCCACTTTTATAACAAAACATAACAACTCCACAGACAAATACTAATTGTCATTACCTTACAAGTAACAGAGAGAACAATAAATGTTATCAATAGTAATATTACAAATTAAAGCTTCATCATCAGAATGTACTATAATATATTGTCTGTCTGTAATTTGTACAATACATGCTTAACAAAAACTTACTAACACTGTGGTTATATTAACAATGTCAACTCTTAAATTGTTAATTATTAGATTAGTATATTGTACTATTCCTCATTAATTGTATTACTAATATCACTTCACATGACTTTTAATAGCTTGTCATAATTATTTTAAATACATCAATTACATACAAAATACAATATTTTTATTATGGGACATAATATACAGCTAAACTACAAGGATATGAATTACACATAATTACATAACTAGTAGTACTGAGATTCATGAAGAGTTGTGTTATGACAAGTTAACATAACTCACGAACTACAATTGAGGGAGTTGTAACTGTTGAAAATACCTTAATAGTAAAAGTATAATAGATTAAAAAGAGATAGTTGACAAAGAACAACGTAAAGCATCAGTGTCATTCACAAAAAAAACTTTGTAAATTACATTGTCACACCCAAATTAAGTTGATGACATTGTCATTCTACAGTCATTCTCAACATGAACAGAGTATAGCAATTCTTAGACAACAGATATAATACATTAGAATACAATAGAGATATAAACATCATAAAACAACAGTACATATTATAAATACAGTATATCAAAAAAGTACAATCTAATAACATCTTGTGTCCTGTCCTCTATTACTATCATGAACATTAGTATATAATCATATCTAATGGAATGAGTACTGAAATTCTAATAATGTGCATTAGTTATAATACTATTGTAGTAATGTAGCCCTTTTAATGTGGTCTATGCTATAGAAAACCATGGGATTAAGCAAGAGCTCTAATAGTAGTTGTCATGGCTACCAGGGATACTAACTACAGTTCCTTATACTTTCAATGGAAGGGAAGTGGAGGGAGAATAATGAGAGAAGACCACATGTCAATATCAAGTACTACCATTAGTTACAAATAGAATACCCAATAGTTCCATTACTTAGAACACCAGAAAATGAAGCCTTATTTATGACTAATTCTCTCGTGAGTTGTATTGTTAATGACTAATTTGTTTTGTTCTATTGTCTAGTTATCATATGATTGCTGCTTAAAAGTTGGCTTCATAATCAGAACTCTTATCTCATAATATTAGCTCTGTCATTTGTTCAGTAGCTATTATAGATTTGTTTGTGTTTACCTAGGACACAATCTAATACAGCTATTCTTCCATATTTAATATCTCATCGTGGATTTCAGTCTCTAAATCACTAAAGAAGGGTTTGAGTCTACAACTCAAGAGGATGGGTATTAGTCTTTAAAGAATAGATAACATATATTCTTATTTACCTGTTTGAATGGCTTCAAATAATGGTACAAACAAGTCAGTATATAGTTAGACCTCTTGCCTTGTATTACAGACAATATTCTCTAGTATCCCATACCAGTATCCACATTGTTTTAGGTAAGGGGAGAAGATCATCATGGGTTCTCTGCAATGGAAAAAAAACACAATACAATAAAACTATATATGATGATCATTTGTATTAAATTACAAACAAATATAAAGTGGATGTTTTACTGAAGTTGAATCCAAGTTTGAAATTAAAAGTAGATTAAATGTCCAGTTCAGACACAATGATCAATACAGTCAATTACAATCTTTCCATCCATATTACCAATAAAATAGTCAGAAATCAAGCAGTTTAGTTGACATAAATCCTGTTACCAATATGTCTGACATTGAGATGATGGAATAATTGAAATCATAAGTTCAACAGACAATTATCTCTTATCTCATTCAAGTTATATGCATTACTTATAATATGTCCCGTAATAGGGAGTAGTGTTTTCAGTACACTCTATATCAACACACACCACCCACTGTCATATTAGAATAGCCTTTTTGGTCACAAACAAAGAATCCACTACGCTATACGCCTTTGCATGGATGATGCTAGAGTACTCTAATAATAATGATTATATAATGTTATGTAAGGTAATATATTATTGTAATTCTATAGACTTTTCACAATAATCATACATGGGTTTAATGAGCAGGTAGTCACTTAAAGGCATTTGTTAAGCTGGTTCTTGTGATTTTTTTGTGCCACTTTTATAAACAACACATAACAAACTCCCACAGACAAATACTAATTCTTATTCATTACCTTACAAGTAACAGAGAGAAAAATAAATGTTATCAATAGCAATATTACAAATTAATATCACTTCACATTGACTTTTAATAGCTTGTATATTTTAAATACATCAATTACATACAAAATACAATATTTTATTATGGGACATAATATACAGCTAAACTAACAAGGATAGGAAATACACATAATTACATAACTAGTAGTACTGAGATTCATGATGTTATGACAAGTTAACATAAACTCACTACAATTGAGGTGAGTTGTAACAGTCAGATTTATACTAAGTCAGCATTATCTAATCAGATATATAGAGAACCATATATTAAGGTAGTAACATTGGTGCATGACTACAGAGGGGGAGATACCAATAATCTAGTTGACAAATTATATTATCTAATCTAAAACTTGGTAGCAGCTGGGGGTTAAACTATAAGCTATATTTTTGATGATAGCTATCATGTAGATAGATGCCATCAATGCAGAAGTAATATAATTATCATATTTACGCTTTATGATAAGTAACTAGACAGACAGACAATAAGGACCAGGACAAACTACACAATGTAACTAGACAGACAGACATAATACATAGACAGATAAATTACATATAAATCTTCAAACATACCTTAATAAGAAATAAAACTACATTGGTTTCTTATTGTAGTTTATAACATATGATGCTAAAAATTCATCTACGCATTCAAATACCATAATACTCAACCCTAAAACGTATGGGCTTAATACAGCGTAATGTCTTCCTGTATATTGCAAATACATTAGCTAGAGAGACCAGCTGCAAATAGCAATCTAATTAGAGGCCCCCTCCCCCCCCATTATTATGGTCTCAGTACAATAAACACACATCTACACAATATGTGGTTTAGAGTGAGTACAAGGTAGTAGTAGAAGAGATATATCGTCAGGTGTTCTCCTGACATAGCGACATTAACAAATGTATGAGAGTCTCTAACAACTTGAAAGCCACAGAACTTATTTTTTGCTTTCGGAAACAAAAAACAATAATTTGTATCATTGAGTTTCATTAGCCTTTTGAACACACCCATCCTGTGTACTATGTTAATTTAGTTTTAAAACATAATATGGAGTATTGACATATTTAATATGACTTATTACTCATTTAAGGCATACACTGATTTAATGCAAGCCCTTTCTTTGAAGCTGACTCCAATAAATCCAGGACCCAATATTCCTAACTTAATCAAATGATCTCAAAGTCAATAGCATGTTGACAACTGGTAACACAGTGTGTGTACTTTGTCGTAGCCTCACAAAGTTATAACAATACTTGG
>NW_024534349.1:0-22500 GCF_016097555.1 Gigantopelta aegis
ATGCCAGTATTGTACTGGTATTATTAGATCAAAAAAGCAGCATCCTAATATTGTTAATAATGTAAGTATAAATATAAAATATTAAATAAGACTCTTTCTACTTTATATAAATTATATGTCTAGTTTACAAGTAAAATAATAATTAGTGTATCAATAAAGTTTTATAAACAGTCAATATATTAATTTGTTTTATAAATAGTCAATATATTATAATTGTTTTTTATACATGTATATAGGAGGGTCAGACTCCTCTCCATTTAGCTGCTAAATGGTCTGATAGTATTGATATCATTATGATACTACTAAATTATGGAGCTAATCCCAACTATTGTTGATAATGTAAGTGTTGATGATGTAAGTATCAAAAGTGCTGAATAAAACTTTATTGCATACAATGGACATACCAACTACTGAGTTTCTTACCATTAATGTTTAAATCTGGCTGTGAGGATTAAGTAATTTAAACATGAGATAGTTGTTTCTTAGTAGTATTATAGGTAATTTCAACTATGATGATAGTGAAATCATAGTAGTTTGCTAAAATACCAGCACTACCAAAACTATCCTTGTTACAATATATCTTGTTAATGTTGTTCACACATCACTATGACTATAATATCATTATACATATTGGTACTACTTTTTAAACCACGCTGTATATACTGTACTATGTTGCTAATATTACCTATAATGCCTTATAACTCTATATGAACTATAAATAGAACTGTAGGCAATAATATTTTTAGTGTACATTTTTAGTGTTTAGGGGTGTGGTTTCGTTGTAATATAATAAGTACCATATAACCTTGTATATTAATTAATATAAAACTGTAAGCAGAAATTATGCCTTTATGAATTAATTCATTGTTTTTAGTCTCCAGTTTAGTGTTTAGGGGTGTGGTTCATTATAATATAATATTTATATTAAGGTTACATGGTAAAAGTTTGTTATAACTCTTTAAACAGAAATGAAATCCTTTACAAATTAATTCATGAACTATTAATTGATTTTAGTATATCACTTATAGGAAGGACAAAGTGTTCTTCATAATTTTGCTAGAAGAGGAAATGTTGATATCATTGAGGCATTATTGACTAAAGGTTGTGATCCTAACATTAAGGATAAGGTAATTTATAACTAAATTTGGAATATAATGCTCAAAACATCTTTGTTGTTAATAGGATGGTAATACTGCTCTTCATGAAAAAGTATTGATATATATTCTTGTAATGCAGTATTATACAGGTATTATTAGATCAAAAAGCAGATCCTAATATTGTTAATAATGTAAGTATAAATATAAAATATTAAACAAGACTCTTCATTTTATATAAATAGAAAGGACACAAACTGTTCTTCACTGTGCTGCTAGGAGAGGAAATCTTGATATCATTGAGACATTATTGACAAAAGGTTGTGATCCTAACATTAAGGATGAGGTAATTTATAACTAACACTGGAATATAATGCTAACATCTTTGTTGTTAATAGGATGGTAATACTGCTCTTCATGAAAGTATTGGTAGATATTCTTGTAATGCCAGTATTGTACTGGATTATTAGATCAAAAAGCAGATCCTAATATTGTTAATAATGTAAGTATAAAATTAATATAAAATATTAAATATGACTTTTCTACTTTATATAAATTATGTGTCTACTTTATAAGTTAATATAATAACTAGTGTATCAATAAAGTTTATATAGTCTCATATGCTATAACTATTTTTATACATATATATAGGAGGGTCAGACTCCTCTCCATTTAGCTGCTAATTGTTGTTGATATTGATATCATTATGATACTATTAAAATATGGAGCTAATCCCAATATTATTGATAATGTAAGTGTTATATAACAATTTATTGTACTTTAAAATAACTAAAATATTATTTTTTTATATTGATCTAACAAGAATACACACACACATTCACATACAATCACAATCTTTTCGACATTTTATTATTAAAACTATCCCCATATTTAAATATTAACAGCACCAAGAAAAAAAAAACATTTTTAGCTAACATTTTGACCTTTGAACTGAGCATCAAACTATTATATAAATGATAGATTGATGTACATAATAAGTTAATTAATTATAATAGAGTGTGTTTTGTATAATTATCCAGTATTCTAAAATAGAAACAGTTCATTGTTACAATATGGTATATAATCTTAGCAAAAAACTAGTCCAACAACTGAATGAATCAATTAACTACTACTATTGAGTGTTAAGTGTGTTATTTTTTGGTGACTTTTTGTCAACTTGAATGATTTTCATTGTAAGACTCTAAGCACCTTTACAAATTAATTCATGAACTATTAATTGATTTCAATATATCACTTGTAGGATGGAAAAACTGTTCTTCACTGTGCTGTTAAAGGAGGAAATGTTGATATCATTAACATTATTAGCTAAATGTTGTAATCCTAACATTAAGGATAAGGTAATTTTAACTAATACTGGAACACATTACTAACATTCTTATTGTTAATAGGATGGTAATACTGCTCTTCATGAAAGTATTGATATATATTCTTGTAATGCCAGTATTATACAGGTATTATTAGATCAAAAAGCAGATCCTAATATTGTTAATAATGTAAGTATAAATATAAAATATTAAATAGAACTCTTCTACTTTATATAAATTATGTGTCTAGTTTATAAGTTAATATAATAACTAGTGTATTCAATAAAGTTTTATAAACAGTCAATATATTTATTTGTTTTATAAACAGTTAATATTTTATAATTGTTTTTATACATGTATATAGGAGGGTCAGACTCCTCTCATTTAGCTGCTAAACAGTTTGATGTACTGATATCATTATGATACTATTAAATTATGGAGCTAATCCCAATATTGCTGATAATGTAAGTGTTACATAACAATTTATTGTACTTTGAAAATGACTAAAATATTATTTGAAAAACTTTAACATAATTTATTAGTATTGACGTAACATACACACACACACACACACACACACACACCACACACACACACACACACACACACACACACACACCACACACCACACACACACACACACACATACACTACACACACACACACACACACACACACACACACATACTAACAATCATTTGACCTTTAAAGGGGTTATTTAAGTCAAGCTAACCACAAACTCATCGTTAATGTAATTTGTAACATCTATGATAATTTTAATATTAATAACTGGTATCTATACAAGTAACTGTTGAATACATAATGCTAACATTACCTTTTTTTTAGAATTTTAATTTCTTATATTTAATATAACTTTATTACATATATTTATATATATTAATAATAGGTTGATAAGTCTTCATATAGAATGTCAGAACATTCAACTAGTTTGGTACCACTGCAAGCACTGTGTTCATCATCTGATGAAAGTAGAGAGACATTAAAGGAACAGGTCAGTAATAATATTTATGTACTTTACTCTTATTATTAGGTAGAGATAGCTATGATCTTGTTAATTATTAACATGATAATCTTGTCTTTAATACAGAACTAGTAATGGAGAAAGGAAACAACATTAACTACACACAAACAGGTATATACATGTACACACTTCACATATAAACAAATAAAGTTCATTGTTTAATAATAATTGTTTATTTGTAGAGAGGAAGAACAGCTCTTCATTATGCTGTTCAACATGGAAAATGTTGATATGATTAAGGCATTACTGGACAAAGGTTGTGATCTAACATTCAAGATAAGGTAATTTATAACTAGTATATTGTAATGTATTGTCTACTTTGTTATTAACAGTGTGGTGACACTGTTCTTCATCTAGTGATGACATACTCTCTATGAGTTATGGTAGTATGGGACTCAGTTTTTACCATCTTAACCACACCCACATGACTGAAAGGGAGCCCACAACAACAAAGTAATCCCTAAACCCTATATGCACTTATCTTGATGATATGATATCTAGTGATGTTGTTCAAATATTATTAAAAGGTGGTGCTAACCCTGATATAGTCAATGATGTAAGTAGTACATACACACACACAAATATATATACAAGTGTACATTCTCCTCCCTAAGTGGTCATTATGTTAGTACTACAGCTATTTGATAATTATTATGTTTTATAGCTAAATAAATTACAAACCATTTTGATTGTTAAGTTACACTATAACAATTGGTATGACTAATAGAACATGGAAGCTTCTAAACTACTAGCTTACTTTTTGTCATCAAACATTTTGTATTATCTCTATTACTTGTCTAATTTTCAAAAACTTAAGATCATAACATGTAGTCAAAGCCTAAACAGAGGTACAGAGTTGTTCAAAATTTCAAACCCAAACATACTGATAGAGCTGACCATAAATGTATCTTAAGAAAATCTACTATATTTGTCTTAATATTAAGTCATTATTGGGATTTGTATGACTCTCACTTGACTATCACGCACTATGTCACCTCACCTTAAGAGAATTACATTAATTTTATCAATATTATATGATATTGTATAAAACACAAAATATACATAATGGAACTCACCAACTTTCTACCATTGATAATAGGATGGTAAGAAACCTAAAGATATGATAACAGATGATATATGGAAGAGAGAATTTGTCACTTTTGAGACCTACTCAAAACCTTTAAGTGATATCACTACAGTAAGCTACTTTATCTAACAAACTTTTAATTCAATACATGCACACAGGTTCCATTATCTCCTGATGACAAACCATCTGAATATTCAACTATTTCTCATAAATCAATTCATGAGTCATCTAAAAGAATGATGTCTGAACCAACACACTTGATTAAGATCCAGATGTAAGTGACATTTTAATATATTATAATATGACATTATAATATTACTATTAGATATCAGAGTCTGACTGGTCACTGAACTAACACAAGGTGGGTAATATAATTTATGTAGAAAAAAAAGACACTGGTTATTTGTCCAGTATGAAGTTAATATTTTCTAATGATCTCTCAATGTACCCTAATTAACTACACACATGAATGTTGTACCAGACAAATAGCAAACTACTCCTTATTATTAATTATTGTATTGGTTAATTAATTTCACTTCATATATAGGATCAGTGTTGATCAAGGCAAAGAAGAAAACAACTAGATCAACTTCTAAATGATTTAATAAATTATTGCAAATTTTTTGTTGTTGTATTGTTAGTATTAATTATTGTATAGTTTTGAAGTTATTAATATAATAGATTATTGAACATCAGTCATTGCAGTCAAATATGGCCACATGTTCCTACTGATATAGAGTTAATGAAGTAATAACCATGGCCAGCTCCTCCATCTTGTCTCTTTATGACAATCTGGTGAAGAGTTCACTTTACAATTTACTAGATCATAGAAATAAAATGAAATATCTTTTCAAAGAAAGGAATTACATGTGTGGATAATTTTCATATTTTAACTATTAATATTAAATACAGGTCAACAACCAGTACTACATAGTACTCATATACTACAATATATAACATAATATTGATATGTATATAATAGACAATATATCATTACAATATCAACTACAGTACAACACACCTGAGGAGTATAGGTAAATGAAACTAAACCTGTTGGAAGTTGTTGTCTCTGTTCTCTATATTCCTTTGTTTCTTTTAATAAACACTTTATACTCCTCTATTATTTCATGTGACCAACAAGTCTTTTCTTGTTAGCTCCACCATTGCTCTCTCTATATATTATGGTACCAGTGCAAGAGTTTGTAATCTAAAATCTACCTACATTATAACAACACTTCATTGTTTAGTACAAAATTGTTGTTATTGAATTGTAATTGACTCTTTTAATGAAATATCTACTCTAGTCACTAGGCTCATAAATCTAATGATAAGTTTTGGATGTTGTGTTCTAGTTAATTCATTATAACTTAGACTATTGGAGGATGATATATCATTATATATTATAGATATACTCAAAGTAGCTAAGGTATGACTCAACTGATCAACAGATTACATTGTTATATTACTCAGTTCATATCTATCTGATGTAATTTCCATACAGCTGGTGAGTAGGGAAGCTGGTAATGTTTCATTGCCTTGCATAGTTTGTAGTATGACCATAGTCTTCCTGGAATATTCAACCAAATGATTATTCCAAAGAGAAAGAGTCCTATCAACAAGAGAAGACATGATAAGTATGATGAGAGCAATATAAAAAAGGAGTGGCTAATAGACGATATGGAAAGTCGAAAAAGGGGGAGGAACTTGTACTATCATGGCTACCGCTGATTGTACCTCCTCTACCACTGACGTTAAAGCTTTCAAAAAAGGAGTGAGTGATAGCATCACTTCCAGATATGCTAAATTTAGTGGGGTTGCAGTTGAGGTATCAATAGAACCCTTTGCAAGACACATGTTTGAAGCTGGTCTTATCAACAGAGCAACTATGAGAGGTCAGAATTATGATGATATTATGAGTCAGTTTATTTCTGGAATGGACTTCAAACACAGTATATCAGAGCTACAAGAACATTGTCAACTGTTTACTGATGTTCTTGAGAAGTTAGGTGGAGCAGCAAAGATGGCTGCCAGTGAATTCACTGCTGAATGGACTACATTAGTTCCACAACAACAGTGTTTAGTAGTTAGAGAAGTGAAGTAGATGTAACCAAAGTACACAGTCAACAAGGTATGTTAAAATTTTTGTATATAGCTTTATACATTTCCATTATAGTTAAGAGTATTAAACTCAATAGTAAATGTAAATTCCCTACAAGGAAGCTCGCATCAAAAGCAAAAAACTTAAAACGAGCTTTTCATATCCTTTTATTAGCAGTACGAAATTCCAGTAAACATATCGACTTTGCAGAATTCAATTTCTTTGTCCAAGGCTTATTGACTGATGATCAAGAATGTTTTCAAACTGTTTCTACACTAAAGTATCTTGATGACATAGATAAGCTAACAACTGCAAGTGATATACTTCTCTTTTTAAAGAAGCATGGTTTCATTGGATATATGAATTATGACATACTTGAAGACATTGTTAAATGTTTATTGAAAGATGACCTAGAGATAGTGGACACAAATGAATGACTATATTAAGAAGTATGAGGAGTTTGATCTCACACAAAATGAGCTGGAGAAAATTAGTCATGAAGAAGATCTTCATCCTAGAGCACCATCTGGTTTACCTGAGTTTAGTTTAAGAACAAATGGTGATACTAGTGTTCATCAATGGAGGAAGACATATTCAGAGAAATTTCCATGGTCTAATCGTACTTTGCTAAAGGAAATTAATCCTGGTAGTGTCATCTTGACATATGTAGCTCTACCATGTGTAGTGTCTGATGTATTGAGAGATCTCACTGATCCAGTGATCTTGAGAGAGTTAGAGTCAATGGAAGTTACTGTAGTCCACTTACCACAACCTAGTCAAACCTCTGAGGTATTAGTATTCACTGTTAAGTCAATATTGTATTATGTCATATCATTGTGTAGTTGTCATTATCAAGTATTGTAGAGAGTGAACATGTAAAAAATGACAGTAAACAAAGTGGTTAGTTATTTTGTCCTTACTCCTATTATATTTTACTTTAGTACAAATGATAAGTGATCCTGAAGAACCCTTTTTAGATCCTGTATCCCCCAAAGAACTCTTGTTAGATCCTGTATCTACCCAAGAACTTATTATAGTATGTTATATATTAATAATTAAGATAATGATCATATTATATTTTAATAGTCCTCACAAGACAATATAGAAAGTAATACATTAGTTCAAGACAATGGTAAAGTCAATTATATACTCTACAGTTAATATATTATCTTTATATTACAGGTCAACAACTAGTACTACATAAGTATACAATATAATAATACATTGGTATGTATAATAAATACAATATATCTAATATATTAATGATATATTAATTATATAGGATGACTTTTATTGACTGCAGTAAGAGAGAATAATTTATCTGAAGTGATCAGATTATTAGAAAATTATGATAATCCAAATTGTTTTATGAGAAGGTTAGTAATTTAAGAGTTTCAATTTTAAATCATATCATTGTTGCTTTGTTTTTGTGTAATAAAACTTTATTTATCATGATATTTTATGACGATAAAAAAAAATTGTAATCTAAACTAAGGTCAAATTAAGTGTTTAATATGATAATTATAATAGATAATAAAATAATAATTAA
Organism: Gigantopelta aegis; assembly: GCF_016097555.1. NCBI lineage: Eukaryota > Metazoa > Mollusca > Gastropoda > Neomphalida > Peltospiridae > Gigantopelta > Gigantopelta aegis. Next base: position 8,196 of record NW_024534349.1, read on the forward strand.
AATTATTATATATCATTTTATTGTTGTGTGTTGTCGAAAAAGTAACAGCTGCCAGGTATTGTTTTGTGTGAATGGAGTTTCCAATCACTTTATTTACTCTATTATCTATGATAATATATAATATAGTTATAACAGTAAAGTTGGTTAATATATAACTTAATGTCTATTATTATTTATAGTATGGATATAATGCTCTCCTCCATATTGCTGTTAACAATAGAAATAATGATATTGTTAAAGCTCTATTATCAAGGGGAGCTGATCCTAACATCATCACAAAGGTAACAAACTTATAAATGTAAATATTATTCTAGAAGAATATTTTAATAACTATTTTTGTTATATAAGATCATAACTTGATAATATTAGAAGCCCAAAGTTTAGCTTAAAGGACCCTATTTACTGTAAACCATTCAGTGCCAGTACTATTTATTTCTAAACAAAGGACTGTTTAGTTCAATTACTTATGTCAATGTCTCAAAGTGCCTGCAATTTGCATCAGGGTTAAAATTGTGGATTAAGTTTGTTGTTTGCCTTCTAAAGTCATGTACACAACAATAGAGTTATAAATCTATATAGATGTACATATCCAATATATATGACCTAATACAATCTTATTAGTACCACCTGACATATAAAACATACTATGTGAAACACTATCGTCTCTTATTATTATAGGAATTTTGGAAAAAAACATCCACTCCACTTAGCTGTTCAAAGAGGAGATAAATCATTGTTCAAACTTTATTATCAATGAAAGCTGATCCTAATATTACTAGATGAGGTAAACAACTGACTATTTGTATTATTATAATCTAATTATGTGTTTTTTATTTATAGTATGACAATAGAACTCCTCTCTTTGATGCTGTTGATAGTAGAAATGTTGAGATTGTTGAAGTTTTATTATCAGCAGGAGCTAATCCTAATATTGCTTCAAGTGTAAGTAACTATAAAATAAAAGAGAATAGAGTATTAATTGAACTGCCTACTTAAACGTTATAAAGTACATGTGGAAGTCACATGATTTAAATACAATTAATTAAATTTATAAACCATTAATAATCAGTAAATATTTATGTAGACATCTTTTTTTGACAAAGCTTTGTAGGCATTGGGGCATTGAATAGTGTAAGAATACTAAATACCACTAGCTAGTTCTAGACAGGACATTAAAATATACACTATACAGTATATATCATATATATATATATAAAGATAGTCAGTCATATTACTTTATTTTTGGTACTCTCTTGTCTTACTATGAGTACTAGACAATACTATAATTAGTTTCAGTTACCTATATTATAATATATATATAATATAGGTAACTGAATGAATTAATTAACTACTGCTATTGTGTGTTAAGTGTGTAAAATTGTTGATGTTCTTATTCTTACAAATCGAATGACTCTAAGTACCTTTACAAATTAATTCATAAACTATTAATTGATTTCAAATATATCACTTGGAGGATGGAAAAACTGTTCTTCACTGTGCTGTGTAAAGGAGGAAATGAAATAAAATCATTAAGACATTGTTAGCTAAAGGTTGTGATCCTAACATTAAGGATAAGGTAATTTATAACTTATGCTGGAACACATTACTAACATCTTTATTGTTAATAGGATGGTGACACTACTCTTCACTGTGCTGCTAAAAAAGGAAATATTGATATCGTTTAAGATATTATTAGCTAAAGGTTGTGATCCTAACATTAAGGATAAGGTAATTTCATTGTAAAAACTCTAAGCACCTTTACAAATTAGTTCATGAACTATTAATTGATTTCAATATATCACTTGTAGGATGGAAAAACTGTTCTTCACTGTGGTGTTAAAGGAAGAAATGTTGAATCATTAATACAATGTTAGCTAAAGGTTTGTGATCCTAACATTTAAGGATAAGGTAATTTATAACTAGTGCTGGAACATGATGTTAAATCTTTGTTAATAGGATGGTAACACTGCTCTTCATGTAGTTATTAATAGATATTTCTCATGATTCCAGAACAGCTTTTGATTATGCTGATCGGCATGAAAATGTTAGCATGATTAAGGCATACTGGCCAAAGGTTGTGATCCTAACATTCAAGATAAGGTAATTTATAACTAGTATATTGTAATATATTGTCTACTTGTTACTAACAGTGTGGTGATTACTGCTCTTCATCTAATGATGATACCCCCTGATAGTTACACGATGATGACAAACACTCACTGATGATCTTGACTATAATGATATTGTCAAACATTATTACAAGGTGGTGCTAACCCTGATATTGTGAATGATGTACGTTAAGTGTTGTGAACACACACATACACATATATAAACATGTACATATTCATTCCAAAGTTTTTATAAGGTCCTTAATTGTCAAAACTATCTATTTGAGGTCATTATAGTGATATTGAGAGTAGTTCTGTAGAGAGGCCATGCAGATCATAAGCAAATAGCATCCCAAAAATCACTTTTAGTAATGTGAAAACACTTTCTTCTTTAGTAAGAGAACAGTTAACCAACTTGATGTTCCTCTCTCTTGAGTCAATTCTATTGTTCCTTTCTGATCTAGGGAGAGTTAACTGACAATACATTGACTGAGCTCATGAAATAAGGGTCCCTTTAGATTTTAAATTTGACATCACATTTACTGTTGGTTATGTTATGATTTATTATCTCATATATCTGTTTATATCTGATAACATATTTATCAGAGGAACTGATATTTTGTAATGAAGCATTAACTAATTACTGATGTAGGATTTTTGTATTCAGTTACTAAATATGACTAATAAAATTATCTCTCTCACACTACCTTTGATGATTTGGTTATACATAACAAGTTAATTAATTATACTAGAGTGTATTTGTATAATTGTCTAATATTCTAGACTAGAAAAATTTATAGCTACAGTCCAACAACTGATGAATTAATTAACTACTACTATTGAGTGTTGAGTGTGTATTTGTTGATGTCTTCTTGCAACTCAAATGACTTTCATAAAATTAAGACTCTAACACCTTTACATAAATTAATTTCATGAACTATTAATTGATTCAATATATCACTTTGTAGGATGGAAAAACTGTTCTTCACTGTGCTGCTAAAGGAGGAAATGTTAAAATCATTAAGACATTTAGTAGAAGGTTGTGATCCTAACATTAAGGATAAGGTGAATTTATAACTAATACTGGAACACCCTACTAACATAATGAATAATGTATTAATAAAGTTTTAAAGATTATAAACGAAGTCAATATTTTTATAAGATTGTTTTTATACATGTTATATAGGAGGGTCAGACTCCTCTCTCATTTAGTCTGTTAATGGTTTGATGATAATTGATTATCATTATGTTAGCTACTAAATGATGATTAATCCCAATATTGTTGACTAATTGTAGTGTTACATAACAACTTTATTGTACTTTGAATAATATAATTTGTTTATATTGATGTAACACACACATCTCTACAATCACAATCTTTTTGACTTTCTTGTGTTTAAAAACTATCCCCATATATAATACAAGTAACTGTTTGAATATATACTGCTAACCATTCTTGTTTTATTTTATTTGGTTTATATTTTATATAACTTTATTAACATATATCTAATATATTAACAATTGGTTGATGTGTATCATGTATCTATGTAAAAATTCTTATACATAATGTTGATATTTTGTAAATTTCTCTGTCGTAAAATAATCTTATGAAAGTAGTGTTTAATATTTTTACTATTTTTATTTATAATATTTATTGTACTTATTTTATTTACTTGTATATATTGCTATTTAAATTTATATATTATATTAGGATATAGCTTGTCTTATTTTTTGTATTTCTTATACGGGAGATATATATAATTAATTATTTACGTTTTAGTTATATACAGGTATTATTTATATGTAAAATTTTAGAAGTAATATTTTATATTTGATAATTGTTATTAAGTATATTTTTAGTTATTTTTATCATATATATGCACCAACATTGATAGTTTTATTTATTTTTATTATTGATGTTTTATTTATTTGTATTCTTTTTAAGTTGTACTAAGATATAGTAATAAATTTTATCATACCTTATTAGGTGTTAGGTGTATGATTGATTATAGTTTCAATATCTATAATCAGTCCATATTTTTTTACTTTTTTCAGAGTTATAAATGTTTTATTCTTTGAACATACTGATATAATTTTATATAATTTTATATATATACATTTATATTTTAATACTCTTCTTATATATTGTAGATTTTCATATTAATTAATTACTATATTAATAAGTTCACTTTTACGCACTATTTTGAATCAAATACTTAATTATATCAATATTTTTATTTATGTCGTGTAAACCAAATCTCATAGTGATTTTACATTTTACTTTCTTCAATTTTTAATAGATTATATATCTTTATTTTGTGTATTATTTGTTGATATATAGAAGGCTAATTTGTATCATATATTAAGTTTTACATTCTATCTTCAGAGGATAATGAAAATACGTTGCTTGATATCTATGAATGTATTATTATTTGCTTAATATGTCACGCCATATATATTAATCCGAATTATTTTATATTATTTAATATTAATTAATTATTGGACTTTATCTTTATTTTTCGTTATTTTATTTATTATTTTTTTACCAATATTAGATAATTATTTTTTTTTATGGTAATATATTTTATGATTTATTTATATTATGACTAATAATATTATTTAACTAGATATAAGTCTGAGTCACTGACTAACACAAGGGGTTACTATATTAGTAAAAAAACACTGGTTTTTTTCCATGGAAGTTTATTTTTCTAATACTCTCAGTGTACCAAATTAACTAACACAACAATGTTGTCAACAATCGCCGACTCCTTATTAATTAATTATTTATTGTTATTAATTTCACTTATAATAGCTAGGTTATCAAAAGAGACGAAACAACTAATCAAGCCTTCTACTGATTTAATAATTATTGCAATTTTTTTGTTGTATTGTTAGTATTACTACAATTGTATCGTTTTTGAGTTAGTAATTATAATAATTATTAACCTCCAGTCATTGCGTCAACATCTGGCGGCACAGCATGTTCCTACTAATATAGAGTTAAATGAAGTCATAACCATGGCCATCTCCTCCATCTTGTCTCTTAGACAATCTGGTATAATTCACTTCCAATTTTATAATCATAGAACTAAATGAATATTCTCTTCAAAGAACTAATACATTTGTAAATCATTTTTTATATTTTAACTATTAATACTTAAATACAGTTTCAACAACCACTATTCATAGCCTATAATACAAGATATAACATAATATTGATTGTAATAATAGACATTATACCTAATATCTTATATATCACTACAGTACCCCAACCTGAGGTGTATAGGTAAATAAACTAACTGTTGCGTTGTTGTCTCTATCCTAGATTCCTTTGTTTCTTTATACTCCTCTATTATTTCATGTGACCAACAATCTTTTCTTGTTAGCTCCACCATTGCTCTTGTATCTTATCAGCTAATACAGTACAAGCGTTTGTAATCAAAATCTACTCATTATAACAACACTTCAGTGTTTGTTACAAAGTGTTGTTATTGAATTGTAATTGACTTTTATGAAATATCTACTCTAGTCCACTAGGCTCATAAATCTAATGATAAGTTTTTGTTGGATGTTGTGTTTCTAGTTTAATTCATTATAACTTAGAACTATTGGAGGTGATATATCATGATATATGATGATATGCTCAAATAGCTAAGGTATGACTCAACTATCACGATTCATTGTTATATTACTCATTCATATCTATCTATGTAAATTTTCCATACAGCTGGTGAGTAGGGAAGCTGTAATGTTTCTTGCCTTGCAGAGTTTGTAGGTATGACCATATCCCCTTCCTGAATATTCACCAATGATTATTTCAAAGAGAAAGATCCCTATCAACAGATAGAGAAGACTGATAAGTATGATGAGAGCAATATAAAAAAGGAGGGGCTAAAGACGATATGGAATTCGAAAAAGGGGGAGAACTTGTACTATCATGCTCCGCTGTGGTACCATCCTCTCCCTACGTTTAAGCTTGTCAAAAAAGAGTGGTGTACATTACTTCAGATAGCTAATTTAGTGGGGCATTAGGTTCCATAGAACCTTTGCAAACACATGTTGAGCTGTTACTATCAACAGAACACTATAGAGGTTCAGAATTATGATGATATTAGAGTCAGTTTATTTACTGGAATGGGACTAAACATATCAAATTCAGAGCTACAGAATTGTCACTGTTTACTGATGTTCTGGAAGTTAGTGTAGCAGCACAGTGGCTGCCCTGATCCTCAGAATGACTACATTTCCCAACACCAGTGGTGTAGTAGTAGAAGTGAAGTAGATGTAACCAAAGACACAAGTCCACAGGTCTGTTAAAATTTTTTGTATTCGCTTTTCCTTATATTTTCCATTTAGTTAAAGGTATTAAACTCAACATAAATGTAAAGTCCCACAAGGGAGCTTGCCATCAAAAGCAAAAAACCAAAAGACTTTTCATATTCTTTTATAGCAGTACAAAAATTCTAGTAACATATCGTTTGCAGAATTCAATTTCTTGTCCCCAAGGCTTATTACTGAATGATCAACAGATTTCAAAAACCTGTTTCTATACTGAAAGTATCTCTTGGTGACATAGATAAGGCTAACAACTCAGTGTATACTTCTCTTTTTAAAGAAGCCTGTTACATTTGATAAGAATTATGACATACTTGAGACGTGTTAAATGTTTATTAAAATTACCTTAGATCGTGACACAAATGAATGACTATATTAAGAAGTAAGAGGAGTTTGATCTCACAAATATCTGAGGAAGGTTAGTCAGGAGAAGATCTCATCCTAAGCACCATCTGGTTTTACCGAGTTTAGTTAAGACCAAATGGTGTACTATTGTTCATCAATTGAGGAAGACATATTCAGAGAAATTTTCATTGTCTATCGGACTTCTAAAGGAAATTAATCTGGTAGTATCACTTGCAAATATGTAGCTCTACAATGTGTATGTCTGATGTATTGAGAGATCTACTGATCAGTGATCTAGAAGTTATAGTCACTGGAAGTTACTGTAAGTCCCTCATTACACAACCTAGTCAACCTCTGAATATTAGTATTTCACTTTTAAGGTCAATATTGTATTAATGTCATATCATTTTAGTTGTCATATCAATATTGTAGAGAGAACATGTCAATTACCATAAAACAACGTGGTTAGTCATTTTTGTTCCTTACTCCTATTATATTTTACTTAGTACCACTATAAGTGGATCCTGAAGACCTTTTTAAGATCCTGTAACCATCACAGACCTTATTATCACCTTACCACCCTAAAGAACCCTTGTTAGTGCCTATATTATCAAACAACCCTCCTTAGATCCTTACCACCCCAACCCCTATTATAGTTTGTTATTATATAGTAAAATTAAGTAATGATCTATTATATTTTAATAGTCCTCACAAGACAATATAGAAAGTTAATACCTTAGTTACATAATGGTAACGCAATTAATGTATCTATATTAATAGATAATCTTTATATTACAGGTCCCAACTAGTACTACACTAGTATACAATCTACAATACATTGGTAATGTATACATAAATACAATATTATGATAATATAATTATCTATAATGACTTTATAACGGCATCAGGAAAGATGATGTTCTGAAGTTATCAGATTATTACGAAAACATGTGCTGTCCGCATTGTTTATTGACAAGGTTAGTAATTTAATGTTAAATCATATCATTATGATTTGATTTATGAAACAATTATTATCCTCTTGTATTATAGGTATTTTGGAAATAACTCCACTCACAATTGCTGTTTCAAAAGGATAAAGATTCTTGTTTCAACTTTTTACATGAAAGCTTCCGATATTCCTACAATAAACAACTACTATTGTATTATTATTACATGTTGTTCTTTTATATTTTTATAGTATAAAATAGAATCCTCTCTTTGATGCTGTTGATAGTGGAAATGCTGACTATTGTTAACTTTACTATCAGCATGATCTTCTCCAATATTGTTTCAAGTGTAAGTAACTATCAAATAAAAAGATAGAGTATGTTATTTTAAACTGTTGTAAAGTGCATGTGAAGTCACTGATTTAATATAATTACTATTCCTTTATTGAACCACTACTTATTTATAAGTGTTTGTAGAAGTATCTTCTTTTGACAAACTTGTTCTCTAAGTTTTTACGGATACCAACTCTATAGCTAGAGAAACATCCGCACTTCGTTACATTAACATATTACACTATATACCTACTATATATAAAGAGAGTCAATATTCCTTATGTATGATATCTCTTGTCTCTGTGGGTTTTATATAGATATATATCTCTATATATAGTATATATAATATTAATTAAAATATATATATATATTATATATATAAGAATATATAAGAGACTGGTATGGTTTATTATATTGTTGTATTGAATAAATACTTAAACCTCATCTTTAATTACTACCAACACACATATCAACTATGTTTTCATTACCTGTACTGCAGTACTAAAACAATGACAACCTTTAGAAGTTTCTAGGTTAGCTCTTTTCTGTCTCTTATCCTTCTGTAATCATCCATCTTGGAGACCTCTATATTTAAATCCATTTTTCTTGTGACATTAATCTTCAATATTATTATAACTTTGTTATATCCTTTGATCTTAACTCTAATGTAACGTCCTTTAGTCATATTACAGTATGAATTAACTCCCCCTCTGTGTTGCCTGTTGAAAGGCAGTATGATATTTGTTACAACTCCTATATATTCAATGGAGCTGACCCTAACATTACCTCATATTAAGGTAATTTACACCATATTACATACTATAATAATTTATTATATACTTACAGAGGGAACTCCTCTTTGGATTGCTGTTGCAAATGGAATGATGATATTATCAACTCTGTTTCTAATTGGAGCCTGATCCTAATAATTTGCGTTTGGGTCCTGTACGTATTTATAAAAGTGCTAATAAAAACTTTGTATGTATGACCCTCATGCACAAACCAACTAGTATTAGTTTTGTAGCACAGAGCCCCACCAAAACTATCTTAGTACACTTATTACCATATACTTTGTTAATCTTGTTCATACATCACTAATGTTATCAATAATCATTATACATATTGGAAACACACGTATAGACATACTGTATTATTGTTGCTAAAGTTGTTATATTGTCTTATAACTCTATATGCACTATAAATGACTATATGAATAATATTTTTAGTGTACACTCTTTATATTATTAAGGTGTGATTTCCTTGTAGTATAAGATTGTGTAGTAATGTAATATGATACTATAGCACAAGTTTTGTTATAACTCTTTAAACAGAATAATATCTTTTACAAATTAATCATGAAACTAGTATTGCTTTCAATATATCACCTTAGGTGGAAAAAACTATTCTTCATTATTCTGCTAAAAGAGGAGATATTGATATCATTAAGCCTTTGTTATCAAAAGGTGGTAATCCTAACATAAGATAGGTATTTATACAATACTTTTAATATAATGATCCATCTATTTTTAATAGGATGGTATACTGCTCTCATAACGGTGTTGATTCTCAGAATTTCCTGTTTGACCGTGTTATTAAAAGAAAAGCAGATCCTAAAGTTGTTACGAAGTAAGTATAAATAAATTTAAATAGACGCTTCTACTTTATATAAATTTATGTCTAGTTTCTAAGTTAATTATAATGATACTGGTATCAAAAGTTTTATAAACATCAATAGTTTATAATTTTTTTATACATGTTTAGGTGGGTCAGGACCTCCCTCCATTTAGCTCTAATTGTTTACGTATTATTATATTAAGATACTACTAATTAGGAGCTAATCCCAATATTGTTGATATGTAGTGTTACCTACATTTCTTGTACTTTGAAAAAACTTAAAATATTAATTTGGTTTTATTCATTACAAATCACACAACACACACACACACACAGCACACACACACACCCACACCACCCATCCACACGCAATCCCAATCTTTTGTATTTCGACATTTTCTTATTAAAACAATCCCTAAATTTAATTGAACACTCCAAGAAACATTCTAGCTTACATTTTTGCTTTGAACTGAGCTCAAACTATTATATAATGATAAATGGATGTTAAAAATGTGGATGTCCAACTGCCTCTTGTTAATGTACGAACATCTATAAATTTTTAATATTAATACTGGAATCTATACAAGTAACGTTGAATTAGATACTGCTAACATTACTTGTTTTTATTATTTTCTTTATATTTATATCACTTTATTACATATAATCCAATATTTAATAATAGGGTGCAAAGTCTTCATATACAATGTCTGACATTCACTAGTTTGAGTAGCACTAACAAACTATGAATCTGTTGGATGGAATTAGACTGCGAAGTAATGTGACATACAAACACACTAAACATACTATCCTGTAGCGTTTGTTCTAATGTATTTATGATCTAAATTTACTTAAAGTAATTGTTTATACACATATGAAACATCGACTCACACAAGTTGTTATCAGGACACTTCACATATAAACAAATAAATTCTTGTTTAATAAATAATTTTTTATTTGTAGAGGAAGAACACTCTTATTATCCTTGTTCACATTAACTGTTGATATGTTAGGCTTACTGGACAGAGGTTGTGATCCCTAACATTCAAATACGGGTAAATTATAACTAGTATATTGTAATTTTGTCTACTTTGTTATTACAGTGGTGTGAAACTGCTTCTTCATCTAGTGATGCACACTCTGATAAATATTTAGTATATTATTCAAAATTATTACATAAGGTGGGTGCTAACCCCTGTATATTTATGAATGAATTAAGCTAACATTGTGTACACACACCCACAAATATATATACAAGTGTACATACGCCTCGTTTAATTATCATGGTATGTTAATACTACAACTTTTTGTCATTAATTATGTTTATAGTTTAAATAAATTTACAAACCATTTGATTGTTAAGTCCACTATAAAATGGTATGACTAATGAACATGGAAGCTTCTAAGCTAACTAACTTAATTTTTGTCATCAACTTTTGTATTATCTCTATTACTTGTCTAATTTTCAAAAATTAATATCATAACATTTAGTATACAAAGGTACAGAGTTGTTTAAATTTTAATACCAGAACTACTGACAGAGCTGAGTAATGATCTAGGACAATCTATTTTTTTATTTTTGTCCTCAATTAGCGTTTTATTAAGACATTATTTTTGACTCTCATTCAAAACCATGCTATGTTGCCTTATAAAACATTAATTTTAATCAATATTTATATGAATATTGTATAAAACACAAATATACATAATGGAAACTCATACCTTTCTATTTCTACCATTGATAATAGGAGGTAGAAACCTAAAGATATTATAACCGCTGATAATTGAAAGAACTTTCTATCAATTTCTGAGTACTCAAAATTTTCAGAGATATTCTACGATATTTACTTATCACAAACTTTTAATTCAAACCTAACACGGTTCCTTTCGCCTTATGAAAGCCATCCTCGTATCAACTCTGATGATCCATCTAAAAGAATGATCTGAACACACCACTTGTTTGAAGATGCCGATTACTGGACATTTTAATATTTATATGACTTATAATATTACTATTAGCATCAGATCTTCCTTGTTCATCTGAACTACCACAGGTGGTAATATAATTAGTAGAAAAAAATACACTTTTATTTGAAGTTAATATTTTCTTGTGGTATTAAATTAACCACAACACTGACAAGGTGGACTTCCCTACAGAAAATAGCTACTACTTATTAATTATTGTATTAGTTAATTAATTTCACTTCAGATATAGCGGCAGTGTTGATCAAGACGAGAGGGAAACAACTAGATCAACTCTAATGCCCTATTTCATAATTAATTTTTGTTCTGTTAAATAGTAATTATTACACAATATTTAGTTATTAATATAATAATTTCTTGAACATCAGTCTTGCAGTCAGATATGACCACATACTTGTCTTATCATATATACAGCTACTGCTTCTTCTAAATGTTGTTACTAACATAGATTTCATTAATGGTGGCATATATATTACCTCTGAACTCTGACTTTTAGTTGTCATTCACATGTGTATCAACAGAACTTAATCTTTATTACAACTGTCTCCAACGACCTTGCTAAGTTGGAAAACCAACGTAGCTGTTAAACTCAAACGGGTGTCTGTGTCAACAATATAAGACATCCATATATGCAATGAGTTAGATATTTTTGTTGTTCCAAAGTAGTCATTATCTCAGAACTTCTGACGTACGTTAGACATTTACCTGACATGTCCCATTCTTCTGTTTAGCATATTAAGTTGAATTTTGTGTATTGTAAGAATTTGAAGAAAGCAAGAACCTCAAATTAAAAACAATTTAAAAGAGCGAAGAATTTGTACAAATGGATACACACATAGAGTCAGTGGTTAAACGTGAATGACATCAAGTTAAAGAAACATAGGTTCAGATTATTATGTTACAATACTACGTTTATTTTATTCTGGACAAACTAGAGATCAAAGTGCTGATCCTGGATTTCAATAGCTTTTACTGCTCGAGACCACCTGTCTAGATTTCTTCGAATTATTAACCGTCCCACCATACTCGCGAAGGGGTATGGCAAAACTTTCCAAAGGCTATTAGAGGATCGTATCACTTCGAGATATGCTACACTTAAAACCACACTTAGGATCATGCGAGCTCCGTGCAAAAATATTTACCTCAGCTGGTCTTATTACGGAGAAGCTTTGAGAATCTCGAAAGTTGATCTAATTATGGAGGTTTATCTCGGTATGTCTTACAAGCACAGTATATCAGAGATTACAAAAACATTGTCAACTGTTTTGCTGCTGCCTTGATATTAGGGGACCTAGAGAGCTTCTCATGATTAACATAGAATGGATACACTGATCCACAACATGTGTAAACCAACACTGTCTGTATTCGCGCAAATAGTAAAGTAGAGAAAAAAAAAGCCATCCCTATCAAGTAAAAAACAAAACATAATGTCTTACATAAACTTATAATGTTTTATGTCATACTTTCTTATAGAAAGGCGTATTAGTTCTAGTCGCAATTACTACCTTGAACTTAACTCAAGGCAAGTTCTCAAGGATAAATTTCATAGTCTTTCATTTAGCTTGCGCGAATCTAGTATACATGGCTTTGAAAATTAAATTTCGTTCCAAGATTTACTAACTGGTCTGATGATTTGGAGTATCCCAATGTATCCTATCTTACTGAATAGAGCCAACTTACAACGTCAAGTGAGATCCTGCCTCCTCTTTTTTGAGGGACATGGCTTGTTAGTTATCAAATTATGGACTCTAGCACAATCCTTGTCGTGTTTTGGAAAGAAGATCAGAAATAGTAGATCAATTGGAGACTACATAAAGACATATGAGGATTTAACGGAATTGTCATAAGTCACTAGAAGGAGTTACTCATGAAGATCTGTGAGCCCGGTGTCCAGCCTTTTTACCTTAGTTTAGTTAAGAGCAATTGTATACCAATGCCATCATGGGAGATTACTTAAAGAGATGTCCAGGTCTATCTGTACTTTATTGAAGACCCTATATCCTGGTAGTATCATTATGACATACCTATCCCTACCATGTGAGTGTCTTGATGTACTGAGAGACCCACTGATCCTGTTAATTGAGTCTAATTGAGTCACTGGACGTTACTGTAGTCCTCTTACCACAATGTAGTCAACCTCTGAGGTAAACAGTATTCCTTTAAGTCAATATTGTATTCGTCATTCATTTATGTATTTGTCATTATCAAGTCTTGTAGAGTGAACATGTAAACGATGAATCAAAAAGTAGTTAGTCCTTTTTTTTCCCGTACTACTCCTATATATTTATACTTTAGTAAAATTATAAGTGATCCTGAAGACCCTCATTCGATCCTTGACCACAAACCCTCATTAGACCTGTCTCTACCCAAAACCTGTTTATTATATCCTGTCGCCATCACAAAACTCCTCATTAGCTCCTGTATCTCCAAGACCCTATTATATATGTTATTATATTAATAATTAACACGATAATGCATATTATATTTTAATCGTCCCTCACAATACAATATAAAGTATACATTTTTAGACATGGTATAAAGTCAATTAAATATAATTCTACAGTTTATTATATCATCTTTTATATTACAGGTCAAACAACTAGTCTCCTAGTATACAATATACAATAGCATTGGTATGTA